>NC_061082.1:1176703-1283866 GCF_021917145.1 Hypomesus transpacificus | reverse complement strand
ATAACAACCCTTTTAATTGAATCAGGTGTGTTGGAGCAGGGAAACATCTAAAACATGCAGGACAGCGGCCCTCGAGGACCGGAGTTCGACACCCCTGCCTTAACCGCTCGGCCATCCTGGTGGTTTGCTGAAAGAAATTCAACTTAAATCAGCCGTCAAAACCATCAACTGAAGGCTAAATCGATCAATGTAAATACCAGGAGTGGGGTTCGAACCCACGAGGATTTACATCCATTGGAACTTGAGTCCAACGCCTTAACCACTCGGCCATCCTGGTGGTTTGCTGAAAGAAATTTAACTTAAATCAGCCGTCAAACCATCAACTGAAGGCTAAATCGATCAATGTAAATACCAGGAGTGGGGTTCGAACCCACGAGGATTTACATCCATTGGAACTTGAGTCCAAAGCCTTAACCACTCGGCCATCCTGGTCACGGTAAGCTTTTAATTCGACCCGAAATCGATGTCAAACCAATAACCACAGGACACGTTTCTCATTAAAACAGAACCAAAATACCAGGAGTGGGGTTCGAACCCACGAGGATTTACATCCATTCGAACTTAAGTCCAACGCCTTAACCGCTCGGCCATCCTGGTCACAGAAAACTTTGAATTCAACCCAACAAGGATGTAAAACCAATAACCACAGGCCTACTTTCTCGTTAAAACATTACCAAAATAAAACAAGTGGGGTTCGAACCAACAAGGATATAAACCTTTCAAACCAACAACCTGAGTCCAAATGTATCCATCATACAACAACAATACCAGGAGTGGGACTTGAACCCACGAGGATTTACATCCATTGGAACTTGAGTCCAACGCCTTAACCGCTCGGCCATCCTGGTGGTTTGCTGAAAGAAATTCAACTTAAATCAGCCGTCAAACCATCAACTGAAGGCTAAATCGATCAATGTAAATACCAGGAGTGGGGTTCGAACCCACGAGGATTTACATCCATTGGAACTTGAGTCCAACGCCTTAACCGCTCGGCCATCCTGGTGGTTTGCTGAAAGAAATTTAACTTAAATCAGCCGTCAAACCATCAACTGAAGGCTAAATCGATCAATGTAAATACCAGGAGTGGGGTTCGAACCCACGAGGATTTACATCCATTGGAACTTGAGTCCAACGCCTTAACCGCTCGGCCATCCTGGTGGTTTGCTGAAAGAAATTTAACTTAAATCAGCCGTCAAACCATCAACTGAAGGCTAAATCGATCAATGTAAATACCAGGAGTGGGGTTCGAACCCACGAGGATTTACATCCATTGGAACTTGAGTCCAACGCCTTAACCACTCGGCCATCCTGGTCACGGTAAGCTTTTAATTCGACCCGAAATCGATGTCAAACCAATAACCACAGGCCACGTTTCTAGGGAAAACAGAACCAAAATACCAGGAGTGGGGTTCGAACCCACGAGGATTTACATCCATTGGAACTTGAGTCCAACGCCTTAACCGCTCGGCCATCCTGATGTTTTGATGAAAGAAATTCAACTTAAATCAGACATCAAACCATCGCCAGAACACTAAACCGATCCAAATAAATACCAGGAGTGGGGTTCGAACCCACGAGGATTTACATCCATTGGAACTTAAGTCCAACGCCTTAACCGCTCGGCCATCCTGGTCACAGAAAACTTTGAATTCAACCCAACAAGGATGTAAAACCAATAACCACAGGCCTACTTTCTCGTTAAAACATTACCAAAATAAAACGAGTGGGGTTCGAACCAACAAGGATATAAACCTTTCAAACCAACAACCTGAGGCCAAATGTATACATCATACAACAACAATACCAGGAGTGGGACTTGAACCCACGAGGATTTACATCCATTGGAACTTGAGTCCAACGCCATAACCGCTCGGCCATCCTGGTGGTTTGCTGAAAGAAATTCAACTTAAATCAGTCGTCAAACCATCAACTGAAGGCTAAATCGATCAATGTAAATACCAGGAGTGGGGTTCGAACCCACGAGGATTTACATCCATTGGAACTTGAGTCCAAAGCCTTAACCACTCGGCCATCCTGGTCACAGAAAACTTTGAATTCAACCCAACAAGGATGTAAAACCAATAACCACAGGCCTACTTTCTCGTTAAAACATTACCAAAATAAAACGAGTGGGGTTCGAACCAACAAGGATATAAACCTTTCAAACCAACAACCTGAGGCCAAATGTATACATCATACAACAACAATACCAGGAGTGGGACTTGAACCCACGAGGATTTACATCCATTGGAACTTGAGTCCAACGCCATAATCCCTCGGCCATCCTGGTCACGGTAAGCTTTTAATTCGACCCGAAATCGATGTCAAACCAATAACCACAGGCCACGTTTCTAGGGAAAACAGAACCAAAATACCAGGAGTGGGGTTCGAACCCACGAGGATTTACATCCATTGGAACTTAAGTCCAACGCCTTAACCGCTCGGCCATCCTGGTCACAGAAAACTCTGAATTCAACCCAACAAGGATGTAAAACCAATAACCACAGGCCTACTTTCTCGTTAAAACATTACCAAAATAAAACAAGTGGGGTTCGAACCAACAAGGATATAAACCTTTCAAACCAACAACCTGAGTCCAAATGTATCCATCATACAACAACAATACCAGGAGTGGGACTTGAACCCACGAGGATTTACATCCATTGGAACTTGAGTCCAACGCCTTAACCGCTCGGCCATCCTGGTGGTTTGCTGAAAGAAATTCAACTTAAATCAGCCGTCAAACCATCAACTGAAGGCTAAATCGATCAATGTAAATACCAGGAGTGGGGTTCGAACCCACGAGGATTTACATCCATTGGAACTTGAGTCCAACGCCTTAACCGCTCGGCCATCCTGGTGGTTTGCTGAAAGAAATTCAACTTAAATCAGTCGTCAAACCAACAACTGAAGGCTAAATCGATCAATGTAAATACCCGGAGTGGGGTTCGAACCCACGAGGATTTACATCCATTGGAACTTGAGTCCAACGCCTTAACCACTCGGCCATCCTGGTCACGGTAAGCTTTTAATTCGACCCGAAATCGATGTCAAACCAATAACCACAGGCCACGTTTCTAGGGAAAACAGAACCAAAATACCAGGAGTGGGGTTCGAACCCACGAGGATTTACATCCATTGGAACTTGAGTCCAACGCCTTAACCGCTCGGCCATCCTGGTCACAGAAAACTTTGAATTCAACCCAACAAGGATGTAAAACCAATAACCACAGGCCTACTTTCTCGTTAAAACCTTACCAAAATAAAACGAGTGGGGTTCGAACCAACAAGGATATAAACCTTTCAAACCAACAACCTGAGGCCAAATGTATCCATCATACAACAACATTACCAGGAGTGGGGTTCGAACACACGAGGATTTACATCCATTGGAACTTGAGTCCAACGCCTTAACCACTCGGCCATCCTGGTCACGGTAAGCTTTTAATTTCGACCCGAAATCGATGTCAAACCAATAACCACAGGCCACGTTTCTAGGGAAAACAGAACCAAAATACCAGGAGTGGGGTTCGAACCCACGAGGATTTACATCCATTGGAACTTGAGTCCAACGCCTTAACCGCTCGGCCATCCTGGTGTTTTGGTGAAAGAAATTCAACTTAAATCAGACATCAAACCATCGCCAGAACACTAAACCGATCCAAATAAATACCAGGAGTGGGGTTCGAACCCACGAGGATTTACATCCATTGGAACTTAAGTCCAGCGCCTTAACCGCTCGGCCATCCTGGTCACAGAAAACGTTGAATTCAACCCAACAAGGATGTAAAACCAATAACCACAGGCCTACTTTCTCGTTAAAACATTACCAAAATAAAACGAGTGGGGTTCGAACCAACAAGGATATAAACCTTTCAAACCAACAACCTGAGGCCAAATGTATACATCATACAACAACAACACCAGGAGTGGGACTTGAACCCACGAGGATTTACATCCATTGGAACTTGAGTCCAACGCCTTAACCGCTCGGCCATCCTGGTGGTTTGCTGAAAGAAATTCAACTTAAATCAGTCGTCAAACCAACAACTGAAGGCTAAATCGATCAATGTAAATACCCGAAGTGGGGTTCGAACCCACGAGGATTTACATCCATTGGAACTTGAGTCCAACGCCTTAACCACTCGGCCATCCTGGTAACGGTAAGCTTTTAATTCGACCCGAAATCGATGTCAAACCAATAACCACAGGCCACGTTTCTAGGGAAAACAGAACCAAAATACCAGGAGTGGGGTTCGAACCCACGAGGATTTACATCCATTGGAACTTGAGTCCAACGCCTTAACCGCTCGGCCATCCTGGTGTTTTGCTGAAAGAAATTCAACCTAAATCAGACATCAAACCATCGCCAGAACACTAAACCGATCCAAATAAATACCAGGAGTGGGGTTCGAACCCACGAGGATTTACATCCATTGGAACTTGAGTCCAAAGCCTTAACCACTCGGCCATCCTGGTCACGGTAAGCTTTTAATTCGACCCGAAATCGATGTCAAACCAATAACCACAGGACACGTTTCTCATTAAAACAGAACCAAAATACCAAGAGTGGGGTTCGAACCCACAAGGATTTACATCCATTGGAACTTAAGTCCAACGCCTTAACCGCTCGGCCATCCTGGTCACAGAAAACTTTGAATTCAACCCAACAAGGATGTAAAACCAATAACCACAGGCCTACTTTCTCGTTAAAACCTTACCAAAATAAAACGAGTGGGGTTCGAACCAACAAGGATATAAACCTTTCAAACCAACAACCTGAGGCCAAATGTATCCATCATACAACAACAATACCAGGAGTGGGGTTCGAACACACGAGGATTTACATCCATTGGAACTTGAGTCCAACGCCTTAACCACTCGGCCATCCTGGTCACGGTAAGCTTTTAATTTCGACCCGAAATCGATGTCAAACCAATAACCACAGGCCACGTTTCTAGGGAAAACAGAACCAATATACCAGGAGTGGGGTTCGAACCCACGAGGATTTACATCCATTGGAACTTAAGTCCAACGCCTTAACCCCTCAGCCATCCTGGTCACAGAAAACTTTGAATTCAACCCAACAAGGATGTAAAACCAATAACCACAGGCATACTTTCTCGTTAAAACATTACCAAAATAAAACGAGTGGGGTTCGAACCAACAAGGATATAAACCTTTCAAACCAACAACCTGAGTCCAAATGTATCCATCATACAACAACAATACCAGGAGTGGGACTTGAACCCACGAGGATTTACATCCATTGGAACTTGAGTCCAACGCCTTAACCCAGGGGTGTCGAGCTCCGGTCCTCGAGGGCCGCTGTCCTGCATGTTTTAGATGTTTCCCTGATCCAGCTCACCTGATTCGAATGAATGGTCGTTATAACAACCCTTTTAATTGAATCAGGTGTGTTGGAGCAGGGAAACATCTAAAACATGCAGGACAGCGGCCCTCGAGGACCGGAGTTCGACACCCCTGCCTTAACCGCTCGGCCATCCTGGTGGTTTGCTGAAAGAAATTCAACTTAAATCAGCCGTCAAACCATCAACTGAAGGCTAAATCGATCAATGTAAATACCAGGAGTGGGGTTCGAACCCACGAGGATTTACATCCATTGGAACTTGAGTCCAACGCCTTAACCACTCGGCCATCCTGGTGGTTTGCTGAAAGAAATTTAACTTAAATCAGCCGTCAAACCATCAACTGAAGGCTAAATCGATCAATGTAAATACCAGGAGTGGGGTTCGAACCCACGAGGATTTACATCCATTGGAACTTGAGTCCAAAGCCTTAACCACTCGGCCATCCTGGTCACGGTAAGCTTTTAATTCGACCCGAAATCGATGTCAAACCAATAACCACAGGACACGTTTCTCATTAAAACAGAACCAAAATACCAGAAGTGGGGTTCGAACCCACGAGGATTTACATCCATTGGAACTTAAGTCCAACGCCTTAACCGCTCGGCCATCCTGGTCACAGAAAACTTTGAATTCAACCCAACAAGGATGTAAAACCAAAAACCACAGGCCTACTTTCTCGTTAAAACATTACCAAAATAAAACAAGTGGGGTTCGAACCAACAAGGATATAAACCTTTCAAACCAACAACCTGAGTCCAAATGTATCCATCATACAACAACAATACCAGGAGTGGGACTTGAACCCACGAGGATTTACATCCATTGGAACTTGAGTCCAACGCCTTAACCGCTCGGCCATCCTGGTGGTTTGCTGAAAGAAATTCAACTTAAATCAGCCGTCAAACCATCAACTGAAGGCTAAATCGATCAATGTAAATACCAGGAGTGGGGTTCGAACCCACGAGGATTTACATCCATTGGAACTTGAGTCCAACGCCTTAACCACTCGGCCATCCTGGTCACGGTAAGCTTTTAATTTGACCCAAAATCGATGTCAAACCAATAACCACAGGCCACGTTTCTAGGGAAAACAGAACCAAAATACCAGGAGTGGGGCTCGAACCCACGAGGATTTACATCCATTGGAACTTGAGTCCAACGCCTTAACCGCTCGGCCATCCTGGTGTTTTGCTGAAAGAAATTCAACTTAAATCAGACATCAAACCATCGCCAGAACACTAAACCGATCCAAATAAATACCAGGAGTGGGGTTCGAACCCACGAGGATTTACATCCATTGGAACTTAAGTCCAACGCCTTAACCGCTCGGCCATCCTGGTGTTTTGCTGAAAGAAATTCAACTTAAATCAGACATCAAACCATCGCCAGAACACTAAACCGATCCAAATAAATACCAGGAGTGGGGTTCGAACCCACGAGGATTTACATCCATTGGAACTTGAGTCCAACGCCTTAACCACTCGGCCATCCTGGTCACGGTAAGCTTTTAATTTGACCCAAAATCGATGTCAAACCAATAACCACAGGCCACGTTTCTAGGGAAAACAGAACCAAAATACCAGGAGTGGGGCTCGAACCCACGAGGATTTACATCCATTGGAACTTGAGTCCAACGCCTTAACCGCTCGGCCATCCTGGTGTTTTGCTGAAAGAAATTCAACTTAAATCAGACATCAAACCATCGCCAGAACACTAAACCGATCCAAATAAATACCAGGAGTGGGGTTCGAACCCACGAGGATTTACATCCATTGGAACTTAAGTCCAACGCCTTAACCGCTCGGCCATCCTGGTGGTTTGCTGAAAGAAATTCAACTTAAATCAGTCGTCAAACCATCAACTGTAGGCTAAATCGATCAATGTAAATACCAGGAGTGGGGTTCGAACCCACGAGGATTTACATCCATTGGAACTTGAGGCCAACGCCTTAACCACTCGGCCATCCTGGTCACGGTAAGCTTTTAATTTGACCCAAAATCGATGTCAAACCAATAACCACAGGCCACGTTTCTAGGGAAAACAGAACCAAAATACCAGGAGTGGGGCTCGAACCCACGAGGATTTACATCCATTGGAACTTGAGTCCAACGCCATAACCGCTCGGCCATCCTGGTGGTTTGCTGAAAGAAATTCAACTTAAATCAGTCGTCAAACCATCAACTGAAGGCTAAATCGATCAATGTAAATACCAGGAGTGGGGTTCGAACCCACGAGGATTTACATCCATTGGAACTTGAGGCCAACGCCTTAACCACTCGGCCATCCTGGTCACGGTAAGCTTTTAATTTGACCCAAAATCGATGTCAAACCAATAACCACAGGCCACGTTTCTAGGGAAAACAGAACCAAAATACCAGGAGTGGGGCTCGAACCCACGAGGATTTACATCCATTGGAACTTGAGTCCAACGCCATAACCGCTCGGCCATCCTGGTGGTTTGCTGAAAGAAATTCAACTTAAATCAGTCGTCAAACCATCAACTGAAGGCTAAATCGATCAATGTAAATACCAGGAGTGGGGTTCGAACCCACGAGGATTTACATCCATTGGAACTTGAGTCCAACGCCTTAACCACTCGGCCATCCTGGTCACGGTAAGCTTTTAATTCGACCCGAAATCGATGTCAAACCAATAACCACAGGCCACGTTTCTAGGGAAAACAGAACCAAAATACCAGGAGTGGGGTTCGAACCCACGAGGATTTACATCCATTGGAACTTGAGTCCAACGCCTTAACCGCTCGGCCATCCTGGTGTTTTGCTGAAAGAAATTCAACTTAAATCAGACATCAAACCATCGCCAGAACACTAAACCAATCCAAATTAATACCAGGAGTGGGGTTCGAACCCACAAGGATTTACATCCATTGGAACTTAAGTCCAACGCCTTAACCGCTCGGCCATCCTGGTCACAGAAAACTTTGAATTCAACCCAAGAAGGATGTAAAACCAATAACCACAGGCCTACTTTCTCGTTAAAACATTACCAAAATAAAACGAGTGGGGTTTGAACCAACAAGGATATAAACCTTTCAAACCAACAACCTGAGGCCAAATGTATCCATCATACAACAACAATACCAGGAGTGGGACTTGAACCCACGAGGATTTACATCCATTGGAACTTGAGTCCAACGCCTTAACCGCTCGGCCATCCTGGTGGTTTGCTGAAAGAAATTCAACTTAAATCAGTCGTCAAACCAACAACTGAAGGCTAAATCGATCAATGTAAATACCCGGACTGGGGTTCGAACCCACGAGGATTTACATCCATTGGAACTTGAGTCCAACGCCTTAACCACTCGGCCATCCTGGTCACGGTAAGCTTTTAATTCGACCCGAAATCGATGTCAAACCAATAACCACAGGCCACGTTTCTAGGGAAAACAGAACCAAAATACCAGGAGTGGGGTTCGAACCCACGAGGATTTACATCCATTGGAACTTGAGTCCAACGCCTTAACCGCTCGGCCATCCTGGTGTTTTGCTGAAAGAAATTCAACCTAAATCAGACATCAAACCATCGCCAGAACACTAAACCGATCCAAATAAATACCAGGAGTGGGGTTCGAACCCACGAGGATTTACATCCATTGGAACTTAAGTCCAACGCCTTAACCCCTCAGCCATCCTGGTCACAGAAAACTTTGAATTCAACCCAACAAGGATGTAAAACCAATAACCACAGGCATACTTTCTCGTTAAAACATTACCAAAATAAAACGAGTGGGGTTCGAACCAACAAGGATATAAACCTTTCAAACCAACAACCTGAGTCCAAATGTATCCATCATACAACAACAATACCAGGAGTGGGACTTGAACCCACGAGGATTTACATCCATTGGAACTTGAGTCCAACGCCTTAACCCAGGGGTGTCGAGCTCCGGTCCTCGAGGGCCGCTGTCCTGCATGTTTTAGATGTTTCCCTGATCCAGCTCACCTGATTCGAATGAATGGTCGTTATAACAACCCTTTTAATTGAATCAGGTGTGTTGGAGCAGGGAAACATCTAAAACATGCAGGACAGCGGCCCTCGAGGACCGGAGTTCGACACCCCTGCCTTAACCGCTCGGCCATCCTGGTGGTTTGCTGAAAGAAATTCAACTTAAATCAGCCGTCAAACCATCAACTGAAGGCTAAATCGATCAATGTAAATACCAGGAGTGGGGTTCGAACCCACGAGGATTTACATCCATTGGAACTTGAGTCCAACGCCTTAACCACTCGGCCATCCTGGTGGTGTGCTGAAAGAAATTTAACTTAAATCAGCCGTCAAACCATCAACTGAAGGCTAAATCGATCAATGTAAATACCAGGAGTGGGGTTCGAACCCACGAGGATTTACATCCATTGGAACTTGAGTCCAAAGCCTTAACCACTCGGCCATCCTGGTCACGGTAAGCTTTTAATTCGACCCGAAATCGATGTCAAACCAATAACCACAGGACACGTTTCTCATTAAAACAGAACCAAAATACCAGGAGTGGGGTTCGAACCCACGAGGATTTACATCCATTGGAACTTAAGTCCAACGCCTTAACCGCTCGGCCATCCTGGTCACAGAAAACTTTGAATTCAACCCAACAAGGATGTAAAACCAAAAACCACAGGCCTACTTTCTCGTTAAAACATTACCAAAATAAAACAAGTGGGGTTCGAACCAACAAGGATATAAACCTTTCAAACCAACAACCTGAGTCCAAATGTATCCATCATACAACAACAATACCAGGAGTGGGACTTGAACCCACGAGGATTTACATCCATTGGAACTTGAGTCCAACGCCTTAACCGCTCGGCCATCCTGGTGGTTTGCTGAAAGAAATTCAACTTAAATCAGCCGTCAAACCATCAACTGAAGGCTAAATCGATCAATGTAAATACCAGGAGTGGGGTTCGAACCCACGAGGATTTACATCCATTGGAACTTGAGTCCAACGCCTTAACCGCTCGGCCATCCTGGTGGTTTGCTGAAAGAAATTTAACTTAAATCAGCCGTCAAACCATCAACTGAAGGCTAAATCGATCAATGTAAATACCAGGAGTGGGGTTCGAACCCACGAGGATTTACATCCATTGGAACTTGAGTCCAACGCCTTAACCACTCGGCC
Organism: Hypomesus transpacificus; assembly: GCF_021917145.1. Classification (NCBI taxonomy): domain Eukaryota; kingdom Metazoa; phylum Chordata; class Actinopteri; order Osmeriformes; family Osmeridae; genus Hypomesus; species Hypomesus transpacificus. The sequence goes on along the minus strand of NC_061082.1, from coordinate 1,273,360 downwards.
ATCCTGGTCACGGTAAGCTTTTAATTTGACCCGAAATCGATGTCAAACCAATAACCACAGGCCACGTTTCTAGGGAAAACAGAACCAAAATACCAGGATTGGGGTTCGAACCCACGAGGATTTACATCCATTGGAACTTGAGTCCAACGCCTTAACCGCTCGGCCATCCTGGTGATTTGCTGAAAGAAATTCAACTTAAATCAGACATCAAACCATCACCAGAAGACTAAACCGATCCAAATAAATACCAGGAGTGGGGTTCGAACCCACGAGGATTTACATCCATTGGAACTTAAGTCCAACGCCTTAACCGCTCGGCCATCCTGGTCACAGAAAACTTTGAATTCAACCCAACAAGGATGTAAAACCAATAACCACAGGCCTACTTTCTCGTTAAAACATTACCAAAATAAAACTAGTGGGGTTCGAACCAACAAGGATATAAACCTTTCAAACCAACAACCTGAGGCCAAATGTATACATCATACAACAACAATACCAGGAGTGGGACTTGAACCCACGAGGATTTACATCCATTGGAACTTGAGTCCAACGCCATAACCGCTCGGCCATCCTGGTGGTTTGCTAAAGAAATTCAACTTAAATCAGTCGTCAAACCATCAACTGAAGGCTAAATCGATCAATGTAAATACCAGGAGTGGGGTTCGAACCCACGAGGATTTACATCCATTGGAACTTGAGTCCAACGCCTTAACCACTCGGCCATCCTGGTCACGGTAAGCGTTTAATTCGACCCGAAATCGATGTCAAACCAATAACCACAGGCCACGTTTCTAGGGAAAACAGAACCAAAATACCAGGAGTGGGGTTCGAACCCACGAGGATTTACATCCATTGGAACTTGAGTCCAACGCCTTAACCGCTCGGCCATCCTGGTGTTTTGCTGAATGAAATTCAACTTAAATCAGACATCAAACCATCGCCAGAACACTAAACCGATCCAAATAAATACCAGGAGTGGGGTTCGAACCCACGAGGATTTACATCCATTGGAACTTAAGTCCAACGCCTTAACCGCTCGGCCATCCTGGTGGTTTGCTGAAAGAAATTCAACTTAAATCAGTCGTCAAACCATCAACTGAAGGCTAAATCGATCAATGTAAATACCAGGAGTGGGGTTCGAACCCACGAGGATTTACATCCATTGGAACTTGAGTCCAACGCCTTAACCACTCGGCCATCCTGGTCACGGTAAGCTTTTAATTTGACCCAAAATCGATGTCAAACCAATAACCACAGGCCACGTTTCTAGGGAAAACAGAACCAAAATACCAGGAGTGGGGCTCGAACCCACGAGGATTTACATCCATTGGAACTTGAGTCCAACGCCTTAACCGCTCGGCCATCCTGGTGTTTTGCTGAAAGAAATTCAACTTAAATCAGACATCAAACCATCGCCAGAACACTAAACCGATCCAAATAAATACCAGGAGTGGGGTTCGAACCCACGAGGATTTACATCCATTGGAACTTGAGTCCAACGCCTTAACCACTCGGCCATCCTGGTCACGGTAAGCTTTCAATTTGACCCAAAATCGATGTCAAACCAATAACCACAGGCCACGTTTCTAGGGAAAACAGAACCAAAATACCAGGAGTGGGGCTCGAACCCACGAGGATTTACATCCATTGGAACTTGAGTCCAACGCCTTAACCGCTCGGCCATCCTGGTGTTTTGCTGAAAGAAATTCAACTTAAATCAGACATCAAACCATCGCCAGAACACTAAACCGATCCAAATAAATACCAGGAGTGGGGTTCGAACCCACGAGGATTTACATCCATTGGAACTTAAGTCCAACGCCTTAACCGCTCGGCCATCCTGGTGGTTTGCTGAAAGAAATTCAACTTAAATCAGTCGTCAAACCATCAACTGAAGGCTAAATCGATCAATGTAAATACCAGGAGTGGGGTTCGAACCCACGAGGATTTACATCCATTGGAACTTGAGGCCAACGCCTTAACCACTCGGCCATCCTGGTCACGGTAAGCTTTTAATTTGACCCAAAATCGATGTCAAACCAATAACCACAGGCCACGTTTCTATGGAAAACAGAACCAAAATACCAGGAGTGGGGCTCGAACCCACGAGGATTTACATCCATTGGAACTTGAGTCCAACGCCATAACCGCTCGGCCATCCTGGTGGTTTGCTGAAAGAAATTCAACTTAAATCAGTCGTCAAACCATCAACTGAAGGCTAAATCGATCAATGTAAATACCAGGAGTGGGGTTCGAACCCACGAGGATTTACATCCATTGGAACTTGAGTCCAACGCCTTAACCACTCGGCCATCCTGGTGGTTTGCTGAAAGAAATTTAACTTAAATCAGCCGTCAAACCATCAACTGAAGGCTAAATCGATCAATGTAAATACCAGGAGTGGGGTTCGAACCCACGAGGATTTACATCCATTGGAACTTGAGTCCAACGCCTTAACCACTCGGCCATCCTGGTCACGGTAAGCTTTTAATTTGACCCGAAATCGATGTCAAACCAATAACCACAGGCCACGTTTCTAGGGAAAACAGAACCAAAATACCAGGATTGGGGTTCGAACCCACGAGGATTTACATCCATTGGAACTTGAGTCCAACGCCTTAACCGCTCGGCCATCCTGGTGATTTGCTGAAAGAAATTCAACTTAAATCAGACATCAAACCATCACCAGAAGACTAAACCGATCCAAATAAATACCAGGAGTGGGGTTCGAACCCACGAGGATTTACATCCATTGGAACTTAAGTCCAACGCCTTAACCGCTCGGCCATCCTGGTCACAGAAAACTTTGAATTCAACCCAACAAGGATGTAAAACCAATAACCACAGGCCTACTTTCTCGTTAAAACATTACCAAAATAAAACTAGTGGGGTTCGAACCAACAAGGATATAAACCTTTCAAACCAACAACCTGAGGCCAAATGTATACATCATACAACAACAATACCAGGAGTGGGACTTGAACCCACGAGGATTTACATCCATTGGAACTTGAGTCCAACGCCATAACCGCTCGGCCATCCTGGTGGTTTGCTAAAGAAATTCAACTTAAATCAGTCGTCAAACCATCAACTGAAGGCTAAATCGATCAATGTAAATACCAGGAGTGGGGTTCGAACCCACGAGGATTTACATCCATTGGAACTTGAGTCCAACGCCTTAACCACTCGGCCATCCTGGTCACGGTAAGCGTTTAATTCGACCCGAAATCGATGTCAAACCAATAACCACAGGCCACGTTTCTAGGGAAAACAGAACCAAAATACCAGGAGTGGGGTTCGAACCCACGAGGATTTACATCCATTGGAACTTGAGTCCAACGCCTTAACCGCTCGGCCATCCTGGTGTTTTGCTGAATGAAATTCAACTTAAATCAGACATCAAACCATCGCCAGAACACTAAACCGATCCAAATAAATACCAGGAGTGGGGTTCGAACCCACGAGGATTTACATCCATTGGAACTTAAGTCCAACGCCTTAACCGCTCGGCCATCCTGGTGGTTTGCTGAAAGAAATTCAACTTAAATCAGTCGTCAAACCATCAACTGAAGGCTAAATCGATCAATGTAAATACCAGGAGTGGGGTTCGAACCCACGAGGATTTACATCCATTGGAACTTGAGTCCAACGCCTTAACCACTCGGCCATCCTGGTCACGGTAAGCTTTTAATTTGACCCAAAATCGATGTCAAACCAATAACCACAGGCCACGTTTCTAGGGAAAACAGAACCAAAATACCAGGAGTGGGGCTCGAACCCACGAGGATTTACATCCATTGGAACTTGAGTCCAACGCCTTAACCGCTCGGCCATCCTGGTGTTTTGCTGAAAGAAATTCAACTTAAATCAGACATCAAACCATCGCCAGAACACTAAACCGATCCAAATAAATACCAGGAGTGGGGTTCGAACCCACGAGGATTTACATCCATTGGAACTTGAGTCCAACGCCTTAACCACTCGGCCATCCTGGTCACGGTAAGCTTTCAATTTGACCCAAAATCGATGTCAAACCAATAACCACAGGCCACGTTTCTAGGGAAAACAGAACCAAAATACCAGGAGTGGGGCTCGAACCCACGAGGATTTACATCCATTGGAACTTGAGTCCAACGCCTTAACCGCTCGGCCATCCTGGTGTTTTGCTGAAAGAAATTCAACTTAAATCAGACATCAAACCATCGCCAGAACACTAAACCGATCCAAATAAATACCAGGAGTGGGGTTCGAACCCACGAGGATTTACATCCATTGGAACTTAAGTCCAACGCCTTAACCGCTCGGCCATCCTGGTGGTTTGCTGAAAGAAATTCAACTTAAATCAGTCGTCAAACCATCAACTGAAGGCTAAATCGATCAATGTAAATACCAGGAGTGGGGTTCGAACCCACGAGGATTTACATCCATTGGAACTTGAGTCCAACGCCTTAACCACTCGGCCATCCTGGTCACGGTAAGCTTTTAATTCGACCCAAAATCAATGTCAAACCAATAACCACAGGCCACGTTTCTAGGGAAAACAGAACCAAAATACCAGGAGTGGGGTTCGAACCCACGAGGATTTACATCCATTGGAACTTGGGTCCAACGCCTTAACCGCTCGGCCATCCTGGTGTTTTGCTGAAAGAAATTCAACTTAAATCAGACATCAAACCATCGCCAGAACACTAAACCAATCCAAATTAATACCAGGAGTGGGGTTCGAACCCACAAGGATTTACATCCATTGGAACTTAAGTCCAACGCCTTAACCGCTCGGCCATCCTGGTCACAGAAAACTTTGAATTCAACCCAAGAAGGATGTAAAACCAATAACCACAGGCCTACTTTCTCGTTAAAACATTACCAAAATAAAACGAGTGGGGTTTGAACCAACAAGGATATAAACCTTTCAAACCAACAACCTGAGGCCAAATGTATCCATCATACAACAACAATACCAGGAGTGGGACTTGAACCCACGAGGATTTACATCCATTGGAACTTGAGTCCAACGCCTTAACCACTCGGCCATCCTGGTGGTTTGCTGAAAGAAATTCAACTTAAATCAGTCGTCAAACCATCAACTGAAGGCTAAATCGATCAATGTAAATACCAGGAGTGGGGTTCGAACCCACGAGGATTTACATCCATTGGAACTTGAGTCCAACGCCTTAACCACTCGGCCATCCTGGTCACGGTAAGCTTTTAATTTCGACCCGAAATCGATGTCAAACCAATAACCACAGGCCACGTTTCTAGGGAAAACAGAACCAAAATACCAGGAGTGGGGCTCGAACCCACGAGGATTTACATCCATTGGAACTTGAGTCCAACGCCTTAACCGCTCGGCCATCCTGGTGTTTTGCTGAAAGAAATTCAACTTAAATCAGACATCAAACCATCGCCAGAACACTAAACCGATCCAAATAAATACCAGGAGTGGGGTTCGAACCCACGAGGATTTACATCCATTGGAACTTAAGTCCAACGCCTTAACCCCTCAGCCATCCTGGTCACAGAAAACTTTGAATTCAACCCAACAAGGATGTAAAACCAATAACCACAGGCATACTTTCTCGTTAAAACATTACCAAAATAAAACGAGTGGGGTTCGAACCAACAAGGATATAAACCTTTCAAACCAACAACCTGAGTCCAAATGTATCCATCATACAACAACAATACCAGGAGTGGGACTTGAACCCACGAGGATTTACATCCATTGGAACTTGAGTCCAACGCCTTAACCGCTCGGCCATCCTGGTGGTTTGCTGAAAGAAATTCAACTTAAATCAGCCGTCAAACCATCAACTGAAGGCTAAATCGATCAATGTAAATACCAGGAGTGGGGTTCGAACCCACGAGGATTTACATCCATTGGAACTTGAGTCCAACGCCTTTACCGCTCTGCCATCCTGGCTGTTTGCTGAAAGAAATTCAACTTAAATCAGCCGTCAAACCATCAACTGAAGGCTAAATCCATCAACGTAAATACCAGGAATGGGGTTCAAACCCATGAGGATTTACATCCATTGGAACTTGAGTCCAACGCCTTAACCGCTCGGCCATTCTGGTAATTTGCTGAAAAAATTCAACTTAAATCAGACATCAAACCATCGCCAGAAGGCCAAATCAATCAAAGGAAATACCAGGAGTGGGGTTCGAAACCACGAGGATTTACATCTATTCGAACTTGAGTCCAACGCCTTAACCGCTCGGATATTCTGGTAATTTGCTGAAAAAAATTAAACTTATATCAGACATCAAACTATCGCCAGAATGCCAAATCAATCAAAGGAAATACCAGGAGTGGGTTTCGAACCCACAAGTATTTACATCCATTGGAACTTGAGCCCAACGCCTTAACCGCTCAGCCATCCTGGTGATAGAAAGACCGTACTTCGAACCAAAATCGATGAGCACACAAGGATTTATAAAACAGATGTGTACAATAATGAATTTTCTTCTGCACCACTAGAGGTCAGCAGCTACTGAAAATCATCTAATCTGAATTACCCATATGTTCAATCAAATCCACAATCTAGAGTCGAGAGAGACAGTGGTTCAACAGCTGTAAGAGGGGTATTGTGTGTTTGTTGACCTCTAGTGCATAATGGATTTCTCTCTATTCATGCAAACTGTCATATATTGGTCAAGCTGCAGATGTAGAATCAGACTTTTTAACTAAAGCTCTTTTATGGTAACTGAAGTCCCTGAAAGTGTGTCTCTCTCTTACTTCACTGAGATGTTAAGCCTCTCAGATAAGGAATGGTATCCATCATTACATTTTCAGAAACCCATCTAAAAGGTGTGCATAAAAAAAAAACTGATGTTGGTTATTTAAAGGACCGACTCAATCAGCACATTCCTGTAAGTGACCAGGTTGTGTTTACGTAACCAACTGTCACCTGTTACTGACTCTTATCTTCAGACGTCAGTGGGGGGACTGTGCTGTGTAGTTCAAGAGGTTAGCAGCTTTCAATCCCTGCCTGCATGTTGCTATGGATAATAGTGTCTGTTAAATTAATTATTGTTGTGCCTGGTTCATGCCCACACCCTCCTGATAAAGGCTGTCTTCCTTTTGCTGGTTCTCCTGTTATCAAGCAGGAAACAGAGATGTTGAAGCAGTTCTTCCCTGCTTGGTGCACATCTCAACACATGTCTAAACCAGGCAATGGGGTTAACTGTCACTTGTTGCCTAGCTGTATGATTTGACACGTGTTTCAAATGTATGTCATGTTAATATGTAGTAGATTCTGTGTTTTGATCATTGTACATTTGAAGGTTACACATTGAGGTTCCAGTAAGGACACAGGGTCTTAATTTATGTCTCAACATGTATCCGTCTACTAGTATGAAATTAAAGAGTAGACACAAACTGTTGTAAAGAGTTAGTTTAGTGTTTGGCTTTCCTAAACACGCATGATATTGCGCTTGGCAGGTTGAGAACCTAAGATCCACTGACTACAAGCCAATAAATGTACAGTCCCACCTTTAACAAACCCACCATCTTAAACAGGATGTTTGGTTGCAGTATACACAGAAGATGTGACTGTGTCAACGAACACACTTCCTTTGTGACACAGTCGAATGCTCCAATGGAATGCTTTAATGTATCTATTTAGAAGAGTTGGTCCAGTGACGGTCATTCCGGGCAGTTCTAGAACAGCTCCACATTGCCAATTGGCATATTCTGAAGTATCTGAGTCAAGCCTTAAATAGCCTGTGTTTTTTCACAGAAAAGAAGGGAGCCATTGAAACCTTCCACAGAAGGCTGCTTGTGTTTTACTAGTGGCTGAAAAAGGGTTCACATACCTGGGGTTGTTCTCACAAAGCATTACTTTTTTAGGGGTATGTGAACTAAACCCCTTGGTCCTGCTCCCATGTCTGCACACTGACCTCCACATCCCTCCTCCCCAGCCCCAAAGCATGCATGTTTACAAACACTGCTTGATATGTTATAGCTGTCATAATCTAAAGAAGTGTAGGGTCTTCTCTGATAAAAAAACTAAAAAAACTTTTAGGCTGTGCTTACCTTAATGGTGTTAAAAAGTGGTTGAAGAAAAGTATGTGTAATTGTCTACATTAATTGTGTGGCTGAAGTCATGCTATGACAAGCATGGGGGTATTGTGAACAGGAAAACGATAACACAAAGGAATGACCAGGCTAAAATGTTGTAGTTTACAGATAAAATACATCCTTCCCCACAGAGGGCGTTTCTCCACTATTAACTGAACTTCACACACGTCACCTGCAGCAGAGTCTGTCGCCAGTACATGATTAAAATATGAACAGACTCCTTTGTCTCCTACATTGCTGTCCTTGAGTGATTGTCTTGTTTTCATGATCACCATCTTAATGACTGTCATTGTCAGAATGGAATCCTCTACATGACTGACGACTCAATGTTGTGGGGCTTTGTCTCAGAATCAGCTGCCTCACGCTTCGCATTCAACACAACTTGAAGAAGAAGAACTGACTGGGAAGAAAAACCACTTCATCTTCAGACTGAAGCTAAGCTAAACACACACACAGAAAAATATACACGTCAATGAACCTCAAGCACTTGGGCACAACAATGAGGCAAAGGCAACCGATTCACGGTATTCAGACTAAGCCAAACTAAATGTTAATGCATAAACCTAAAACAAATATTTAGTTCTGTTGTAACATTTATAGGATGATTTCCCAGCATCAGAATCAGAAGATACACAATGGTGTGTGTCATCACTGATTTTATTATTCCACCCATGATATCAGGAGTGACACTATCTACTCAAATCATAAGATTTTGCTTACATGTTCGTTGAAGATGAATCCCTGTAAAAAGCTAGACTGCTATGTTGCTTAATGGTGTTCAGCAATGTGTTAGCAGGCAAAGATGTACGTTTCAATATTTTTGGATGCAACTTTCATATCCATGTACAATAAATGATGGCACTTCAAAACACTAAGGCAGAGTTTCCCAAACATGGATAACACCTAAAATAAGAGAAACAAATCTGTGAATATCTCCACAGAAGGGGTTTTAGTCTAGGACTAGGCTTAATCAATGTTTGAAACTGGACCTAAGTGTGTATGTGGGTCGTGTGTGTTTGTGTGTCCCACACCAAACGCAATGTGAACACATTTAGAAGAATTGAGTCCTACTTATTTACTTCCAAGTCATGACATCTCAGTTTCTGCACATTCCCTCCTTAAACTCTCATGAACACGCTCATCCACACCTAGTTTCCTGTCAACCCTGTCTGGTCCATTCTCAACTGACTTTTCCAAATTGAGCCTCACCCACCTCACCCTTGAGTCCTTCACGTCACTAGATGCTTGGACACCTACCTTGAATTCTCCATGATCCCTTCTTTGTTTGATGCCCCTCTCACCAAATCTGCTCCACCACATCCTCCAATTCAGATTTCAAATTACAGGCCACATCCCTCCTTGGTTCATCTGGTTTACCAACGAACGCTTACGTTTAATAAGGGTATCTGTATGAATGTCTACCTAGCCTAGTTATTGAGATGCAAAGCCACAAATTTGTTGCACTTAAATCAGATTAAAATCATTGCTTCTTACAAGCAATGATTGTACCTCATAACTATTTAGAAGTTTCACACGTTGTGTCCATAGTTAAAAGCGAACACTATTGTGACTGTGAAACTGTGTCAACCCTATCCCTCAGGCCCCACTGCCCCCTGTACCCTGCCTCCCTGTGTACACCCATGACAGACTAAAGGGTGTTCTTGTTAAGAGCGACACCTGAGCTGTAAGTCTAGCTCGTGTTTGAACAGACTCTTGAGAAACGGGCTATGTGAGCTCAGAGCCTCCACCAACAAACACACAGGGCTAACGTAGGAGGGTTCCACAAAAGATCTTTCTTCGTCATTCGCCCGAGAAATTGGGGATGATTTCTCTTTAGAAAGTTCGAAATTTGTCATGAACGTGTGGAGCAATTCACAGGGGACTCTTGACTCCAGATGTATAGTCTGCCCTGCCCTGGACTTGCCCTGGCCTGTTTCTTCAGTGTGATGATGGTTGAGTGTATATTGAGCATTGCATCAGGCAACCGCTCTTCGCACACTTATTGTATTTGCCTGCTACAGTCCTCTTGTCAAGACATGCCTTCTAGTTCCTGAACACACGCCAAGCAAACAGGTGACTTCACCCAAAAATCTTCAGTTTGGAACTTCAGCAAGTACCCAGACATGTGTGTGTGTGTGTGTGTGTGTGTGTACAATACAAATGCTCTTCTCCATTGAATAATAGGATGAGTGTGTTTAAAAGAATTGTGTATGTATTATATTCTGTTTATAATTATGTAATTTATCTTATTCTATTTTAATTTGTAGCTTTACTAAATTGTTTTATTATCATTATTAGGCAGGTCAGTCAGGAACAAATTCATGTTCAAGATATATCAGGGGTCTCTGTCTCTACAATGATAATTTCATGCCTTTAGAACTTCGTATAGCATTTCAGAATAGCGTGTTATTGAACTGTTTTGACGTCTGAAACCCATTACCATACATCAGAGCAGATGTTTCTCAGAGAGTTGAGATCAGAGAGCCACATGAATGACCAAATGGTGCGTTTTTTTGTCCCTCTACAGATGGTTTTAGGAGACAGACTCTCAGGAGTAGCTCTTCACAGGCAAGAGAGCAGAGCTTCGACCCACGACCTTCACCACGACTCAGCGACACATGCCCTTCAATCCTTTTGTCATGCGTTCGTTCCCCCTTTGTCATGCTAAAGACCAACTCCTGTTTGCAGATGGGGTTGGGTGTCGAGGGCCGATGATCCAGAGTAGTCCGTAGAGCAAACAGTCACAAAAAGCCCTGTACTGAGACTGTTGTTGACTTCCTCATGTCCAGTTAGGGCCTTGAAGGGAGATGTTTGTGAGGGAGAGAATCACCCTCTTGAAAGACGGGATTGTGTTTCAGGACAGAGAGGGCTATTGCTCTTCAAGGAAATGTTTTGACACTTGGAACAAGACTAGAAGTTCACTCTCACCAAATAACACAACTACAAATGGGTGGTTTTATTTGAGCAGATCATACTAACTGTTGCTAAGCATAAAAAAGTAACTTTTTTTGTTTGAAACGCAACTGACTTCCAAAAGATTTTGTATAAACAAAGTAGTTATTCGTGTCCTGTCTAGCTTTACCACAAAACCTATTTTGTACTGCTCCCTGCCCCACAGAGACAGTAACATTGACCCCTCCTGCACCAGATGGTAACCATCAACATTTCCACACAGGCACGGTCATTCACACTGTCATTTTCGTAGGCATTTCAGCAGACAGAGTTGCGTTTGTGCCAGAGTTTCTTGCTGCTGCTGCGACAAACAGCGATGCTAAAACACACGCCATGCGTTGTGTGCCTGATTATGATACCAAATCACAAAGATGTTGCTTAAACTGACGTTTCATCATTTTGGGACGACAGAGTTTAAAAACACAAAATACTTTTAATAAGATGCAAGCAAGAGGCTTATTGCTTAATCACAGTAACCCCTGTAAGTGTTCTGGAACTCTCTGGGCTTGTGTTGCCTGATATTTCTCCCCCTGTGTAACCTGAAGTGTAACCCCAGTCAGTTCTCATGGTTGGAGTCTTATGACACCCTTCCCTAGGCATGAGAGTGCGTGCAGACAGTGGACAAGCTGTCAGAGGAAAACCATGTCCTCCTGCACCACCAAATAGACACACACACGTGCAAGCATACATACCCTTTACCCGACTGTTTTGTTACTTGAGATTATTCCCTCGACTTTTGGGATGTGTGAATAGCTAGGGTGAAGACTGATTGCAGCACTCTCACAACCTCTTTGTTGAGTTAGAGAGACAGCAGTGAGTATTTGGAATGGAGATCAGCTGAGGCCTATTCAAGGTCAGGGTTAGGCTGATAGACGTTCCTCCATGGGAACACGAACCAAACTATGCTGATTTCTTGATGGCCAAAAGTAAATAATGAAGTAAATAATGAATTATGTAAATAATGAAGCAGACGGGTCAGAATGTGTGTCCTAATGATTTTTTGTACATTAAATATACATGTATATAGTTTGCTATGCACACATTCCCCAATCCTGTTCATTTTCCCTTGATTGATGACATAAACCCTATTCTTGTAATTCTGTGGGTTTAGAACTATAGAATGTGTGCGGTGATTTAGCATTTACTCAGCACATTTTTCCCTCTATCCTCCTAAACAAAAATGTAGCTGCCAAGTCTCCAAAACATTTATGGCTAGCAGTCAGGTAAAGTCATGCTGACTTAATCAGAATTCAACATTGATTTCCTGAATAGAGGGTATTCTTTCACACTATTAAATTAAACGTATGACTTTATGGGAACAATGACATCGTTTTGAATTGCGCAACCTTGGCTGCAGATGCAGCCAGCTGCTGTGTGCAGTCACGTGCCAGTGGAAATATGCTGGTTTGAGCTGAGGGGCTCCAATGTTTAGTCTCCTTGACCTCGTTGTGCAGTAACAATCATACACTTAAGTCAAAACACCAAATGTGCCCTTTTTCTGACTGTGTACATATTACCTCAAACGATTACTGAGAAATAAAGACCTTTTCTTGGTTTCCCTGAACCTGTCTACATCAACCTACTTCAGTTACATTTACGCACCCCATTTTATTCTCTGCTTTCACAACAGTGTGTTTAACGGTGTGTTTGACTAAGTCTCACCGACCCAGACAGACAGCAGTTACTGTTCAGGAGGGAAAATAAGTGATAATATGCACCTTCCTGCCACAGTAAATAATGTGTTTGTGTGAACTTACATGGCAATAAAAACCTATTCTGATTCTGATTCTGATAATCATCTCTTGCCCCCACTTTAACCAACCCCCGACCACCCTCAACACAACCTACCATCTGGTCTGGGGGGTGGGGTTGTCTGGTTTCCTTGGCAACACCGAACCCTCTTCCCCCTATCTGGTTGGGGGCTCTTTGTCCTGCGCACGCTGTTCCGTTTGCAACCTGAGCACACAGGGGAGGGGGTTGGGTGCGCATGCGTGAAACAAATAGAGGGGTTCGCTTCAAGGACCTGCAACTGTAGCCAACACACACCCCAGTACTGCGGCCTCCACCCCCTACTCTACTGTATGCAAGCTGCAGCAAAGCAGCCTTACCATCCCCCGTAGACACACCATGCTCTCTGAGCTGCAATGCTGATTGGGAACACCAGTGTCACAGCTTACCACGGAAAGGCTTTAGAGACCGTTATCCTCAGCTGAACTGCTCTTTGTGTGTGAGGTGTGCTTGCCTGAGGATGAGTCAAATTAAATCATTTGTAAAAACATTATGTATAATAAATTATCAGTGGGGGAACCACAATATTGCCTCCACATTTGCAGACTTAAATTTGGCTTTTTCTTCTTCATCTAATGTATTGTTGATTCCTTATCAATAAAAAAGGCTAACTAAATTTAAAAGGCTCTCATTTCTCATTATAAACCAAACAGTATAAAAAAAGAATCTAATTATATTGTAATAAATGTTCCTTCTATCTAAAATGTGCTTATAAAGAAGATGCTGTAACGCTGTCCGTGTGAATCTGACTGTTAATAACCGCAACTAAACCACCGCACAATTATGAAAACTCACAGACTTGTCTCCAGATGCAGCTAACTGCAGTAATCATGTGGACATGTGCTTGAGGTTTGGGGGGAGGGACTTTGTTATTAGTCTCCTGGACTAAGTAGTGGTTAGATCGCTGTGTGTCTCAGTATCATCCACCACAGAATAAACACCAAACTCTCCCACTGAGCACATAGGGCCAGCTACAACGACTGCTCTCAAGAAATTGCGATACTGGTTTTGGGCCCTGGTCTCCACTAAAAGACCGGGGTGTTCTTAGAAACCGTAAGAAAGGAGGAAGTGGCTTGAATACTTCACACCTGTCTGCGAGCAGATGGACATGCAGCCAGGTGTGAACGGCTCCTCTCAGGTCCTGCTTTACAATCCTTTGGCTTCCTGGGCTTTGTTCTTTGTCCTTTGTACCTCACAACCGCAGTCGTAGCAACAGTTGGAACTCAAAGGTGCAATAGATTTTTTCAATGAAAGAAATAAAGGTTTTGTACCCTTTAAACATGTTGTGTAAGCTAATGAAGCCCTGTAAGAGTTGCTTAGCAACACAGACAGATCAGTGCCAGTGGAATGTCAATTATTATTTTTTGCTACTTTACAACCAATTATGTTCCAGTGCTCCTATTCCAGCCAATTGCCTTCGGCTAGGCGGGGCCTTCCTCCTTGACTTATTTTGCGACACCACTGTCAATCAAACTCGACTGGAGGAAAGCATGGACTTTCATTTTAAATTATATTATTACCTAGTGCAGCTTTAAGAAAGGAGTCAACAACGTGAAAAATGTCTAGGGGTACAACTATAAAATTGTAACTATGCATATTATTAACTACGTTGGTATAACAAGGGAGCAATAGCTGGATAAGGTGTCCAAGTCCTTATGTATACTGACTACCTGTTAACAACTGCAACTGAACTGTAATAAAGACTCTGATCAGGAGTGGTTCTCAAAGGAGCTGCATTAGATGCAATGTTCGTAACACGCATGGGGCCTATTAGACTTCCTGGCATGTTCCTCAGCTTGGGTGTAGAACTGTGAATGAAAGTGTAGCAATCCAGGGAAGGTTTACTGCTGAACTTAATTACTTTAGTGTGTCAGAAACCTACAGATGCAATTTGTTAAAGCTACCTGACTCTCTTCTGGCAACACTTCACAAACTAACCAACTGAGTTGTGTTTTCATGTTGGGAACATGAGGGTCAGGGGGAGTACACTCAGTTCCTGGACTAACAGGTGAACTTTTTTAATGTGTTCAATTTAAATGATTATATGGAAAAAGCAAGGAGAAAAAGAAATAGAGTGAGAGAGTTCAGGTTTTCCAGAAAAAGAAAAATAACAGTTGAATCACATGAAACGTTTAACTGCTGAGTAATGCCACTGCGTAATGCTTGAGTCCAACATGTTCTCCTCAATAACCTCTGTGCCGTCATGTTTATGGGGAAGTCTGGAGCATATTTCTGCTTTCACACTAACTGCGCCACAGCAGTGATCCCCAAATCTGACTAAAAGCCCTAACTTAAGCTTAAAGTGGAGGAACGTGATGCCACTTAAAGATCTTGCTCAAGTTATCCGTCGTAAACCAGTTGCTGAGTCACACGTTTCCAGTTGAGGGTGTATCCAGCAGTGACAGAAAGAGGAAGCTGAACACAACGAGGTGGTGATTCACTCTGGATCAGGTCACATGCATGAAGGCAAACTCTTGGCAAAGCACTTTTTTCTGTAAAAAAAACTAAACAAAAAAAACCAACGCTATCACATTAACCTCATAAATGTTCCTGTTGTTTCACAGACTTCTATTACGTGTTTTGTAAAGAGAGGCACACCTTTCATTTTGTTTATTTGAAGAACCATGACGCTAGTTGATGTTCCTTGGACCTTGGAGTGTGTTTAATGAGGACACATTAGTGTCTGGCTGAAAGCATGCTTGTGGCTTACAATGCCCCCACCCCAGAAGGGGGAAGGGGCAGACATTCCTGCCATGACCTTCCTGTTTAGAACCGATATTAAACAATGAAGAACAATTCTATGAGACGGTCAGGTCCAAAGAGCCTTGGCAGAAAATCTAAAGACCTGCACCAAAACACAGAGGTCCACGGTTAGATGTAGAACTTTAGCAAGCCATTCAAACTGGAGTATGAATCGGTTTGCTTGTCAGTTTGTGAAGCAGTGTTTTCTTGCACACTGGCGATAACACGATTCCAAGAAACTGCAAGATTAATCATTTAGTCCGGTCGCCAAGAGAATAAATCCAAGTTCAGAACTGAGCTCAACGAAATGTAATCACAGGTACGAGGGCACAATAGTTATCCAAGAACTGCAATCACTAAAGTGGATTTCTCACCTTCCAATGGAAGCTGATTTCATGGCGTAGATGGCAAATGGGACACACTGTCACACTAATAGGAGGGCATTGATTCAGCACCAAGACACAATGCTGAGCAGTAAACAATGTGTCTGTGATTCACTAAGAGAGCGTACCAAGTCATCAGCCCGGCCTGGACAGACCCAATTTTGCCTTGAAGAGGAAACATAAATCACGGTCTATAAAGGTCTACGTCCCCAGTCCACCTCAACCACACCATCCACCACAGCCTTGAGTTCACAGTGCCATCATTGTGCTTGTAGTTTCAAAACAAAGGCCAGCGTTATGGGGCTTGTGAAGGAGGCCCACCCATCATTGTAGTGTGGTGGAGGAAAGGTTTCAAGTGACAACTACTTCCGAACACCCACTCCTACAGGAAAACAAGGCTTGTTTCCACAGTAGATACTACAGCCAACCAACCAGCGTGATAGTTCAGGAAAATATAGACTTCCATTCCTTCCTCCATTATTTTATATTTATACATAAATAATTGGGAGGACTTCTGTGTCTACTCTTAAAAATAGCAAGTCAAAAGCTTTAAATCGCATGTATGGACGATATTCCAAGTATTGCATCAGTAATGTTGAATATCTTTCACATCGCACCTCCCACTCGCGTTTAGGGTGTGGGGTACGCATGCATAGACGGGGAGGAGAAAAGGGGGGAATTGGGACATTCTTTGTCTTCACCCCACCATTTGGAACCCCGACTCGAAGGAGCTGGTCTCGTACTAGCCACTTGAACTGAACGGACTTGTGAAGAGTGACGCTTTGTTGTGTAGTTGAAGGAACTAGGGTAAAGCGCACACAAGTTTTTTGAGCGTTCAGATTTCAAGGGACTGAGGAACAAATCTACATCTCGAGGTAAGCTAAGACTATGGTAATTTAGCCGTACATTAACAAAGCAATGCGATAAGTATTTTTTTTACTCGGCTAGCGTCAGCATGCAAGCTAGATGTTAGTCAGCTTCCAGTTGAGATATTGTTGGTAAATATAAAATTGTATAAAAGCTTCCAAACAGCTACTCTTGTGAATGTTAGCGTGCAACCTCTAGTCAGTTTAACATGCGAGACAATACACTGTCGAGATGGGATGTATGTAGATGGTCAGCAAATTGAGCTATTCAGCTAGCAAGCTAAGTATTGCGCGCGTCTCGTAGGACATTATCCGGCAGCACAAATGTGGCATCAATTTGGCAACATCTGTATAAAGTCCCAATTACATGTATCCTGTATGTTGTGTACTGAAATGGCCAGTGGTGACATGTAAGGCATGATTTTAGTAAGCCAGCTAGGTACAATTTTGAAGAACGGCTGTCTGCAAAATGCTTCGTCTGGAACTAGCTCGCTAGCCAGGTGATGGAGATGATGGGACGCACGAGACGCTTGAAGCTCGCGCACACCGGACTCGTGGCAACAGGAAACATCTCATTTAGGGGGTTGTTCGCTTGCACCCACCTTACGACAGCCCAAGGTGGTGCAAGGAAAATCAAACTGGTTATCAAGAAAACAGTACCCATGCTTAGTGGCACAGATTATTTACAGCACGGGGTTGTTCCCTATGGCGTCCTCTTGACGGTTTTTGCGTGTTAAATTACACAATTGCACACATCAGGTTTCGTGTTGCTTTTGTTAATAAATCGAGTTTCTTTTAGCTCCACGTTTTCTGCTCCTGGCCACTAAGCCCTGAGCGTGCCCGGCAACCTGGCTGCGTTCAATGTTAGCCCCGAGTTCCAATTCACGATGGAAATCCACATCTAAAATGTTGCAGATTTTCAGTTTCATATACGTTGACATGTTACAGGGTTACCGAATGTTATTTTGAAAAGGTTCCATGTCTTGGGAGTATGGAGGAATAAGTTAATTAAGGCTTACTGAGGGCTTACTGCTGACTTAGGTTACTGTTTACGGCTTCCCCAGCAAAGTATTTCACACACGCCAAAAAGTAAACTATTAACCGAAGGGTGTCTTGTGGCCATCTTGGAACCACCTGAGAGAATGGACAAAGCACTGAGGTGTCACTAGACGTTAAATGTGGGTTTATTTCATGTCTGGAAAGTAAAAGCTACTGGCTAAAAGACAGTGGTTCACCCTGTGGTAGTTGACTCCATAACATGGACGTTAGATTGAACTATGCTCTCAGAACAACCGCTACCCCCGGGGCCTGACCCTAACCCACATTATGAGTGACAGAGCGGGCTATCGATTTTAACTCCACCCCATCCCTTGTCATGGATCGTGAGAAGATATCAAAACCCCTGTCAGTAGTACCCATATGGTTGTGTTTGGACATGTTGACAACACTTCCAACACCCCAACGGCACTTGGAATAGTACAGAAGCCCTGTTCTGCCAACAGCCTGCCAAAGTTCATAAAAAAAAATTAGGATCATAGCAAAAAAAGTGTGTACAGTCTGAACTGGAATTCTCTAAGTTGCCTTTATCCTAAAAATTACAAAATAATATTGGCACTCATGTTTTTAAACACACAAACTAAAAGGTTAATTAATCACTCGTTAAGTGCCATTGGTGTCAGGTGTTCTTCACCTGAACACATGAGTCATGTTCACAAACACTAGTCTTCTTGTAAGTCTCGGGAAGCCCTTGTGTCTATGTTCTTTCATGTGATTACATCTAACACTCCTGGATTCCAGTAGTTGAGTGAAAACCAGAGGCCTTGGTAAGTAATGTACTAGGTTACTTTTTTAAAGATTAGTCTCCAGCTTTCTGGAGTTTTCTCCTAGCCATCTGAGGGGTGGCTTTAAAAGCTCTAGCCTTCCACTGTCAAATGACGACAACAGAATAACTCTTCTTTACTCAAATTGTGAACAGGGTGTGAATTGGTGTCTTGTGAGATTATGGTGGAGATGATTAAACTCAAACATTCAGTTGTGAATGTACAGTTTGACTGCATGCACAGCAGTAAGACCAGCTTGATTCTGTTCTGAGGCAAATTCCATGAAGCTTAAGATAAGATGTTGAACTTGTGTAAATGTTAAAGGCAAAGCAGCCACAGCTAATGGACTAGCAGCTGTTGAATTACACTCCCCTCACAACGAAGCATTCCACAGCAGGATTTAAATGTTGTCAAAGGTCTCTGGTTGAGCTTATCTCCCATGTGTAAAATATGCCGACCGCTCGGAGATGATTAACTGTTGAAACTTTAAAGCTTGAAAATGAACGCCACCTGGTGGCCATTGGTAGTGTCTTACTCCTGCTAATTGTCTGTTGCATTGTGCAATTCTTTTTGATAATCGAGTTTGTTCATTTTAATCCAATTTACACAGCTTTAGTATCTTAAAATATATAATAGAAATTATATAATCAGGGAATTGGTCATTTTTGTAAATTTGGACTGTTAATCAACAATAATCATATTTCTTACCCTGCCAATGCATCCTACCAGTGAATTAATCTGGAATGTTTTTGGTAACATGACAGATTTAACTTTCACAATTTCCACAGTTACTGATAATGTGGTCGCTCAGCTGTAATCAGATCCCTCCTCTCCTCAGATCTGAGAGCTCCTCCACGACCACAGACGCACCATGAGTTGGAGCTTCCTGACGCGTCTACTCGATGAGATCTCCAACCACTCCACCTTCGTGGGCAAGATCTGGCTCACGCTGCTGATCGTGTTCCGCATCGTGCTTACAGCCGTCGGGGGGGAGTCCATCTACTACGATGAACAGAGCAAATTTGTGTGCAACACCCAGCAGCCTGGTTGTGAGAACGTTTGCTACGACGCCTTCGCCCCGCTCTCGCACATCCGCTTCTGGGTGTTCCAGGTGATCATGATCACCACGCCCACCATCATGTACCTGGGTTTCGCCATGCACAAGATCGCCCGCATGAGCGACGACGAGTACCAGCCGCGCGGCCGGAAGAGGATGCCGATGGTGAGCCGCGGAGCGAACCGTGACTACGAGGAGGCGGAGGACAACGGCGAGGAGGACCCCATGATCTCTGAGGAGATCGAGGTGGAGAAGGAGAAGGAGCCTGCCCCCGACAAGGGCAGCAAGAAGCACGACGGGCGAAGGCGCATCAAGCGCGACGGCCTGATGAAGGTGTACGTTTTCCAGCTCCTGTCGCGTGCCACTTTCGAGGCCGCCTTCCTGTTTGGCCAGTACATCCTGTACGGCCTGGAGGTGTTGCCCTCCTACGTGTGCACGCGCTCGCCCTGCCCTCACACGGTCGACTGCTTCATCTCCCGGCCCACAGAGAAGACTATCTTCCTGCTCATCATGTACGGCGTGAGCGCCCTCTGTCTGCTGTTCACGGTACTGGAGATCATCCACCTGGGCGTAAGTGGCCTGAGGGACTGCTTCTGCGGGCCGCGCTCTCGACCGCCCACCCCCCGCCACCCGGCTCTCTCTAGCCAGAGGCCCTCCCTGTGCCGCAAGGTGCCGTCAGCGCCCCCTGGCTACAACACAGCGCTGAAGAAAGACCTGCCGGGGAAGCTGGGGTTCCGAGACAACTTGGCCGACTCGGGCCGCGAGTCGTTTGGAGACGAGTCTTCGTCGCGGGACCTGGAGAGGCTTCGGAAGCACCTGAAGCTGGCCCAGCAGCACCTGGACCTGGCCTACCAGAACGATGAGAGCAGCCCATCACGCAGCAGCAGCCCAGAATCCAACGGAACGGCCGTGGAGCAGAACCGCCTGAACTTTGCCCAGGAGAAGCAGGGCAGCACCTGCGAGAAAGGTGAATGTTGCTTCTAGTGTTCATGAGAACTGATGATAATAGTTAGGATTTTTCCCTTGTATTTTACTGTGAGTTAACCAAGATGTAAACACTTTTTTACTTTTACCAGTCAGTCAAGTCATGACAATTTGTCTTCAAAAAATGGTAATGTGTCACTGATGGACATCTTCTTTCCGTCCTCAGGTCTCCGAGCCTAAGTCTAATCATTCCCTCTAAGACGTTCACACCATGGCTGGTACACAGACAGGAGCGTCTCACGGTGTGGACAGGACCAGCGTTGAGCCTGGACCCAGACCAGGGGCCGGCTTCACCGCAGGATCCCCTCCCCCTCACCGCCCCCTCCTGGCTTTACTTGATCACGTGTTTCTCAAGATCATAAAGTGCCCATAAACTGTTACCTGAATGAGACCTCGTGCCTGTTTTTCCCTCAGGGCCACTGGGTTGATTTAGTTTTACATTTGTTTTGTCTAGGAATTAGGAATTTTAGGTAATTCTTTTATATATATATTTGATGTTTTTATTCTCCTGGTCAACGTTCTGTGGGATAGACTACATCTCTAGTTTTCCCTGCCATCAGAGTTTACATTTGAGCTCTTCCAATAATAGCAAGTTCAGCACAAAAATGCAAGACGTACTTTGAGGAGTACAACATATTTTAGTTTTTTGTGGAAGATTTGACCTTTAGTGAGTCAGTGCTCATAGCTGTGCACTGGGGGGCTGGAGGCCAAGGCCTCTAGATTAGAGGCAGCCCCCCCCCCCCCCCCCCCCCCCCCAAGTCTGTTCAGTCTGAACTGGAATCCTGTTTGTAAGGTGCCTTTATCCAAAGGAGTACAACATAAACCTGGGTAATGCTTGAATACATGTAAATTGTGAGCTTGTCTTTATACTGTTGAACGTTTTGATACTGCTTTGATATTTTCCTTTTGTTTGGTTGAACTGGCTGGCTGATCTTGGCATTCCTGTTGGAGATACAGGCAGCCTTTTTTGAATTTACGAGTGCAATGGGCACTTTTGTGATGCCTGTGTTTACTAGATTGAGGACAGTCCATTTATATTGACTTTTTATACAACTTAACCAGTGGTATACTCAATCTTGACGCCACAATATACAATTAAGCTTAGTTCTGACGCTTCTTGTGGTCACTGGTTATAAGTATCAACATGTAACCCTTTTGTGATGTGCTCAGAAATCATCTCAAGGCGCCAAATATTATGACATCCTAAATGTTTTTTTAGGCATGTGTTTTTTTAGGCTTGTGTTGGTTTTCTATGCAATTCTAAATGGGATAGATCCACAATGTCGTGCTACATATCGGCTGGTAACTTAACAGTCATTGATGATCCCAAGCTGTAGCATCAATAAGGTTATGAACGGTCATTAGAACGGAGGGTGGTGTCAAGATGCCTTGAAAATGCACTAAATGATAGCGTTAGTGTATTACATCATGTCAGTGCCATTGAGTAAACTGTCATCTCATATTTTTGAAACTTTCATACTTTTTTTATACTTTTGTATTTGTATTTTTGTGTTTCCTAATAAATCAAATTTGAACCAACATTTGTCCTTTTTCATTTGCGGACCGATCATTTCTCAACAATGAGGTATAACTATTGGATTTAGCTTTGTTCTAACATTAGCCAGAAGATGTGAAAACTGTAAATCTAAATATGTACACAATAACTCAGATAAAGGAATCTATCCTTATCAATGTCTCAAGTCCAGTCTCCTTATCACCTTATCAGCCATACAACCTTATTTGATGGACCTTCACTATCTGTTAGGTTTATGTAATGACGAAGAGTTTAAGTGAGAGTACAGTCCTCATGTGAGAGCTTCCTAGCATATACCTAGCTGCCATTACGCCGGCTAGGATGATGTCCCTGTTACAGGTTCTCACTTTTCACCTTCTGTTTGTTTGTGGTTGCTGGTGTCAAAAAGATGACAAGGACTTCATGCTACTGGCAGGACCCTTCACCACCCAGCTAGAGAAGGACGACAACCTGAATGTCTTTGACTGCAGTCGTTCTCTTCCAGCGAACACCAGAGACTACTTCCACCTCCTCCGGAGCAGGGGGGCGACTCACTTTAAAGTGCCCCTGTCCTGGACTCACCTCCTGCCCTCAGGCCTCCCCAGTCAGCCTGATGACGCTGTGGTGAGCTGCTACCGGACCCTGCTGGAACAGCTGGTAGACTCAGGCCTCCAGCCCCTGGTGGTTTTACATCGCTCTGCTGTGCCAGAAGCCCTCCGGCCCAGCTATGGGGGCTGGGAGAACCAGGGACTACCACAGGTCTTTGAGCAGTATGCTGAGTTTGTCTTCATGACGTTTGGTGAACTGGCTCGCTCGTGGATAACCCTAAGTCACCTGGAGGAGCTGAAGGGGGATGCGCAGGGTTCAGATCTTCCAACTCCGTTACAGAACGCCCTCCATGCCCATGCCAGCATCTACAATCTTTATCATCGTCTGTTCCCTGCTAACGGTAAGGTTTGATTAAAAAGAACCATGAAAAATACACACCTAGAAAAAAACGACAGTTTTTATTCACCGGTCAAGACCTGGCGTTTGAGACTAGTGTTGCATATCTACAATGTGTTTATCAGTTGTATCGCACAGCCTTAGCCTTCAACCTCAATAACATATGCATATTGCTAGGCTTATCTGAAGAGATTGTCTATAATTAAGTGTTGACATTACCATGACATTGTAATGTTTAGGGGCATCTGGGGCAAAGGGAGAGAGATCATTGTACATTACACAGATTTAATATTCACATGACAGCATAACTACATGGCACATACGCTTTCATGGATATGTTAAGCTCTTGTCTCTTCAGGTATGTACATGTTATGCATTTGCTTTTCTCACAGGGGGACGTGTATCGATTGTACTGAGCACAAGCAATCTACCCATTTTTTCTGAACATAAATCCACACTCAGGGTATGGACAAGATACACCTGAAAATATATATTTTGAGTTTTAATGATTTTGATAAGCAATATCTCATCTACTGTATATGTATTTCCTATTTAGAAGTCCCTAGATTTCCTGTCTGTGCAGATAGAATATGACTGCATGAAATCAAACCTGGCAGAGGAGCTGAAAAGGCTACAGGTAGGCTAAGCATCAATCTTTCGCTAATCTGCTATCATCCACTCCCCTTTCTAACAGACATACACAGATATTGCCACAGAAAATGATTTTCCTTGTTCTCACATTGTTGTTTTTTAGTGGACCAGTGGGAACATAGGCATTCTGATTTATAAGATGAATGTCAAGGGCTGTTCCTTGGACCAATTATATTCTCTGGGAAATGTTCTACAAGGTAAATCCAAAACAATATATTGGTGACCGTAAGTGGCAAATTGCTTCTAGTAACTTTATAAATCTAAAGTATTTAAAAATATTTAATTATTTAATCCATTATAATAATGAATAATATATGTGTATTGTTTATAATATTAAAGAAACACTATACATATCGATCTTTATTGTTATTATTATTAATTAATACAAAATAATAATACCATGCATATGTGTTGTGATCACATCACAGTTCTGAGTAACCAGGACCTGCCTATTTTGGGATGTAACATGGTGGACTTATTTAGTGAGCTGGTCAAGATGGACTCCACTAGGTAACAACTACAACCGTTTGAATGTTTGACTTTCTAAAAGTAGTCAGACAATCTCGTATATGTATTCTTAAACACATCATTCTTTTGCAACCAGTTTTTCAGATGAAGTCTCAGAGAGAGGTTACCAGAGCGTGTGGCAGAAGTTTAGAAACCAGGACCAGAGAGAACCGGACAGCTTCCTGAATGAGTCGTTCCCTTCAGGCTTCAAGTGGACTCAAAAGTTTCCAATCACTTTACAACAGCCCTCTTTACCACCATCGGTAGTACCATCCATATCCAAGGTTGTTTGGGAAAAGTTTTCTGGTCAGTCTAATTTTGAGAGGAAACTGTATCATTACGGTACTTTCCCAGAGGGGTTCAACTGGGGAGTGGCGTCCTCAGCCTACCAGATCGAAGGAGGCTGGAACGCAGATGGGAAGGGTCGTAGTGTTTGGGACAACTTCACTCAGAATTCTAGTAACATTCCTGGGAATGCTACTGGTGATGTGGCCTGTGACAGCTACAACCGTTTAGACGAGGACCTGGAAATGCTCAGGGCTCTGGAGGTCAAGTCCTACAGATTCTCTCTGTCCTGGTCCAGAATCTTTCCCAACGGTCTCCGCACTTCCCTCAACCAGAAAGGAGTTGACTACTATAACAAGCTCATTGACGGTCTCCTTGCTTCTAACATCACCCCCATGGTAACACTCTACCACTGGGACCTTCCTCAAGTCCTGCAAACCTTTTACGGCTGGGAAGATATCCAGATGATCAACATCTTCAATGACTACTGTGACTTCTGCTTCTCCACCTTTGGGGACAGAGTGAAGTTTTGGATGACCTTCAACCAGCCCTATACTATCGCATGGTCAGGATATGGTCTTGGGTTGATCCCACCAAATGAAGTGAATCCTGGGTATGGTCCATATAAAGTTGCTCATAACCTTCTGAAGGCACATGCCACGGTCTACCACACCTACGATGACAAGTACCGTCAGTCCCAAGGAGGCTTGGTGTCCATTGCCCTCAATGCTGACTGGGCTGAACCCAAAGACATCAACGTTCCTCGGGAGATAGCTGCTGCTGATCGAGCCCTTCAGTTCCAGCTGGGATGGTTTGCACATCCTATCTTCAGGAATGGAGATTATCCCGATGCAATGAAGTGGCAGGTGGGGAATAAGAGTGAGCTCCAGGGTCTGACAGATTCAAGGCTTCCAACTTTCACTGAAGAAGAAAAGGCCTTTATCAAGGGAACTGCTGATGTCTTCTGCATTAACGCTTACACAACAAAGATAGTTCGTCATGTGACCGCCAGGCTCTCTCCTGAATCCTACGACTTTGACCAGGACTTGGGAGAGGAGGAGGACAGTGACGCCCCCACAACTGCTATCAGTAAACAGAGGGCGGTAGCATGGGGCTTACGAAGGCTCCTCAACTGGATCAAGGAAGAGTATGGAGATCCGGAAATTTACATCACAGAGAATGGAGTTGCTACAGACACCAAGACTACTGTGGATGACATTGTCAGAATATTCTACTACAAAACATATATTGATGAGGCTCTGAAAGGTAAACTTTTAAATACTTTACAATTTATCAATACAAAAAGCTTGACAGTGTTATCAGTGTCACCTTTAGTGATTTTTACAAGGTTGCTGTCTGTTTTCTACCGGATAAAGCTGCTGCAACTGTTAAGCATTGTCCTACTGTCTTCGTCTTTTATAAACAAAGTTGCATGCTCTTATGTCTCCATAGCTCATAACTTAGACGGTGTGAAGGTGAGAGGATACACTGCAGCATCTCTGATGGATTCCTTTGAGTGGCTCAATGGCTACACCGTAGGCTTTGGGCTGTACCATGTAGACTTCACCCAACTAAGCCGTCCCAGGACTCCTAAACGCTCAGCGCTCTACTACAGTCAGGTGATCAGGGACAACGGCTTTCCCCTCACCGAGGATGAGAAGCCGCTGTATGGACACTTCAGAAAGGACTTCATCTGGAGCACAGCCACAGCCTCCTATCAGGTAACTAGTTAATTAGATCACTACAGGATATCAAGTCTGATGCGGTAATTACTAACGTCATGAACAACACACAGTCATTGTGTTGTTTAATCCAAGCATCTGGATCTAAAGTGTTGCCAAAAGATCCTTAACAGCGTTTTGTCTTTCCAGATTGAGGGGGGATGGAGAGCAGATGGAAAGGGCCTCAGTATTTGGGACAAGTTTGCCCACACCCCTCTCAGAGTTTTCAATGATGACACAGGAGACATCGCATGTGATAGCTACAACAAGATAGAAGAGGATGTGGCCATTTTGAAGAAGCTTAAGGTGACCCATTACCGGTTCTCCATTTCCTGGCCTAGAGTCATGCCTCAAGGCACCATTGCCCACATCAACGAGGCCGGCTTGAACTACTATGACAGATTAGTAGACGCTCTTCTGGTCGCCAACATCCAACCCCATGTGAGTCTGACAAAGCCTTTGCTGAATTTTGATCAACTATGCACACCTGACTGACTCGGCATCCAATCCTTCCTCCTTTTTTGTCCTGGTCTGATTCTGTGTACAGGTTACTCTCTATCACTGGGACCTTCCACAAGCACTACAAGACGTTGGCGGGTGGGAGAATGACACCATTGTTGACAGGTTTACTGAATATGCTGACTTCATCTTTGACCGCCTAGGCCACAAAGTGAAGTTCTGGATCACCATCAACGAACCCTACAATGTAGCCAATGTTGGCCATGGCTATGGTGCTGCTGCCCCAGGTAACAGACAGGAATAGGGAAGCAAATCAGTGGCTTCAGAAATTCAAATAGAACAAAATTCAGGCTGCTCAAATTCGAATGGAGAAATTCAGATCCCAATACTTTCAGCCAAATTTTGTGACTTTTTTGTCCCCCAAATGTTTTGCAACAAAAACTTGGGGGGCTAAATATTTCTTGCCCCTCCCAAAAATGATTATACTTTGGCTACAATGCCAAATTATTTGACTTGGAAAAAATTGGACCCGAAAAATTTCTGATGGCAATATTTGGGATGCTGCAATGTCACATCAAATTTTTCCAGCAAACCTTTTTCAGCAAATATTTTTGGGGCAAATATATTTTTGCCAAAACGTTTTGGGATCTTTGCTTTTTTTATCTTGCTCAGGTGTTGTCAGAAGTAGAATTGATGTAATAGATAACATATTCAAGAGAGACACAGTTCAAGTCTCTAACTCATAGCTCCACCTATGTGCAGGCATCAGCTTCAGACCGGGCACGCTGCCCTACATCGTGGGCCACAACCTAATCAAGGCTCATGCCGAGGCATGGCACATCTACAACTCCACCTACCGAGCAAAGCAGGGAGGCATCATCTCCATCACAATCAACTCTGATTGGTCTGAGCCTCGGAACCCCAACAAGCAGGAGGATGTGGATGCAGCACGGCGGGTCGTACAGGTACTGTGTTATGTAGAGATGTGAGAGGTAGCTACACACTTCCAATAACTTATTATAAAAAATAATACGTTTTCTGGCTGTGAGTATGTAGCCCTGTGTTTTCTGTTATCAGGTTGATTTATGTGTTTACAACATCTGACCCTTTCCAATAACGTGCTGTTGCTGCAGTTCTACATAGGCTGGTTTGCCCACCCTATATTCAATGGAGACTATAGTGAAACAATGAAGACCATCATTCAAGAGAGAAGCCTTGCTGCTGGCTTGAAAAAGTCTCGGTATGCAAATTATAATTTTAGCACCATCATACCTACTGTAAATGTCCTCAGACCAAAATTCGTCCAATATGAGCAATGTCGGCTAAAATAGGCTAATATACAAAATATTCACATGTTGATCTTGTTAAAGATTAGTGCCTAGAATGTAGATGGAGTATCTTATACACAATTCTTTTTTGTTATTTATGCATTACTAATATTTCTACCAAAAATGTGCTTTTATTTGCTTTGTTTTGTTTTGTCTGTGCCTTGTCATCTTTTCTACTACTCAGAAATCAGTACCGAATCATCCCTTGTGCTCCTTATAATAACAACGGTGAAATTAAGATGTTTATTTTAATGGTAGATAACTGTATCGTGGTCTTTCCACAGACTTCCTGAGTTTACCCCTGAGCAGATCAAGAGGATAAAAGGCACCCATGATTACTTTGGGTTCAACCACTACACCACTGTCCTGGCCTTTCCTGTGGCCTATGGGAATCTGCAGCACTACGATGCTGATAGGTGAGACTGAAAGCCTATGACCTTGTGCTTTTGACAACACACCTTAACTGATACTGGCATGTAGAAAGTCATTTTTATCAAAAAAATTTGTTGCATGATTACTGTTTGTTTTACTACACAGTGTATCAAAGTGTGTTTTCCCCTCACGTTTATCAGAGGTGCAGGGACAATCGCAGACCGTAGCTGGCTTGATTCAGGTTCCTCCTGGCTAAAGGTCTCTCCTTTCGGATTCAGAAGAATTCTTAACTTTATTAAAGAAGAATATGGAAACCCTCCCATCATTATCACAGAGAACGGCATCTCGGAACGAGGTCCTGTGAACCTCAACGACATTCACAGATCCCACTACCATGACAGCTACATCAATCAACTCCTCAAGGGTATCAAACAATCATATCCCCTTAGACAGAGGCAATAGCTCATATATATATATATATATATATATATATATGTAATACTATATATATATATACATATACGTATATATATGTTTAAATATAATAACCGTAAGCACCTTGATAGATGGACAGGAGCAATATAAACTTATCAGACTTTATTCCGTTTGTACAGCCTTTGTACTTCAATGCATTCATACAAGTAAAGTGAAAGAGAAATTACCTCCAAAAACAAGGATAACATGGATAATAATAACAATATGAGAAATGCTCATTTAAAAAAGTATTAGATTGTCAAAGTGGCAGAGTTTCTAATGCAAATTAATCCTTTATTTTAGCATATCTGCTGGATAAAGTGGACATTCGAGGATACACCGCCTGGTCTTTAATGGACAATCTGGAGTGGGCCACCGGGTTTAGTGAGAGATTCGGACTGTTCTATGTGAATCACTCTGACCCCAGTCTTCCCCGCGTAGCCAAAGGTTCTGTAGCTCGCTACGCTGCCATCATCACCTGCAACGGCTTTCCTGATCCAGCCCTGGGACCCCATGAGTGCCTGAACCCAAACCCCGAAGGTAGAGTCCCTGTTGGGACTGTCTTTCACACTAGCAACAAGCATTTGATATATTGCTGGTATTAAACCTGTACATGTTTTGTGTTTTTGTTGTAAGATGTAATAGTACACATATAGTAGACAGAAAGTGTATTTGTAATTGCTCACTGCACAGTTTGTCATACCAAACTATGCTTTATAAAAAACATTAAATGTCCCTGGCTGGTCAATAAATATCGTTTTCCTTCATTTTATTCTTGCTACAGGTACGATTGTACCTCCAACGCTCCCTACCGTTGTGAATGCTGTGAGTTTCCTGGGTATGGACCTGTCATCTGAAGATGCAGAAGTTGGTCTCTATGTCATCTTCTGTCTTCTCCTAGCGGCTGCTCTGGCAGTCTTCACCCTGGCCTACTGCTTCTTCAAGACAAAACAGAGGAACAAATGATCCAATGTTGAAACATTAGCGTTTGATAAAAGGGATACAGTCTATGAGAACAGTCTTCAAAAGAGTCACCTGGACAAGTTGGCATGACAGTAAACCCAGCTCATAGTTGTATTTGCATGTGGTTGGACTTACTTCATATCAATAGCAATGCATATTTAATAGTGGTGTGGTAATATATGGATTATTCTATGATACTTTCACATCAAGCTGGCTTGTAGGTTCCTTGCTTCATACTTAAGTAGATACATGTGGGACTGTGTGGGAACTGCTAAAACATAGAAAAGTATTATCAGTTTTCTTTGGTTTCAGGGATATTATGGTGGTGTGTAAAATAAGATTAGCATTTTGCCTTCTTACAAAGAAACATTTGGCTAAAACACGTGTGTCACCTTCTATTCGTTTTACATTTATGTAAACAAGAATCACAGTGATTCAGTATTAACGTTATTCAATCTAGTGCATATGTTTGTATGATTTAAAGTCACACCACACTTTTTGTAAATGTGTTATTGTTCTTGTATGTGCTTACCAAAGGTCTTATTAAATCACCAGTAAATATGCATCTGTCTTGCTTTGTCAATTAACAATGAATAATGCCAATGAACTCATACTTCCAACTAATACAACAGGACCTCACATGTCAAAATAGGTTCCTGATCTTACATTTAGTAGACGCTTTTATCCAGAGCGACTAACAGTAAGTACAGGGACATTCCCCCGAGACAAGTAGGATGAAATGCCTTGCCCAAGGACACAACGTCTTTTGGCACAGCCAGGAATCAAACCAAACCCCCTGTTTACTAGGCCAGCACCCTAACCGCTCAGCCATCTGACCCATCTTACAGGCAGATTTGTATTTGTATGTTTATTTAGTATGTACAAATTACTGCTGATTAACCCCATGAAGCTTATTTAAAAAATAATAAATACATTGTGTCATCACATTAATTGCATTTCTTCTATCTCTTGTATAATGACCTTAGTTAAGATCTTGGTTTCAGGGTCAGCAGTATAATTACCAGTACTATCACTACAAGATACACAACAACAGTGAACTGTCTTGAGAACCTCAAGAAAAACAAGGTCTCTCCTGCCAGTTAATCAGTACCTGGCATACACACTCCTCAACTGAAGAGAAGCTACGTTTGTAAGTTTGTGTGCTTTGTATTAATGACAAGCCACGCATGGTAGACTGGCACATGCTGTACATTGAGTACTCTTCATCTTGGGATGAGGGATGTTATATTACAAGACCCATTTTTCTTTAGCTTCTAAATGAATTGACATTCAGATCAGAAATGTATTATTCGGTTTGCTTATGTCACCTCCCTGCCTTTAAATGTTATCAGAAATAATATGGCCATTATAATCATTCCAAACACAATAAATCATCACAAAGGTCTATGGCCATCAAATCCTTATGAAATGATTTAAGTAGTTATGAAACCATGTAATGGTTATGAAACGTAAAGTTCATGTGTGAAAGTTCAAGATTGTAAATATCGACACTATAAAATGTGTGTGATGCATGGACTCAACAAACTACCCTCGCTTGTACACAATAATGTATCTGTGGAGGTTTCTCTCCCTTTACCTGCTTGGAATCTATAGCTGCCTTTGTTATGAAGAGAATGGAGAACAGCACTTCATGCTACTGGCAGGACCCCTCACCACCCAGCTAGAGAAGGACGACAACCTGAATGTCTTTGACTGCAGTCGTCCTCTTCCAGCGGACACCAGAGACTACTTCCACCTCCTCCGGAGCAGGGGGGCGACTCACTTTAAAGTGCCCCTGTCCTGGACTCACCTCCTGCCCTCAGGCCTCCCCAGTCAGCCTGATGACGCTGTGGTGAGCTGCTACCGGACCCTGCTTGAACAGCTGGTAGACTCAGGCCTCCAGCCCCTGGTGGTTTTACATCGCTCTGCTGTGCCAGAAGCCCTCCGGCCCAGCTATGGGGGCTGGGAGAACCCCGCTCTTCCCAAGATCTTTGAGCAGTTTGCTGAATACACCTTCCTGGAGTTTGGAGGGCTTTCCCGCTGTTGGATGACACTGAGCCACCTTGATGAACTGGAAGATGCAGGACTCCAAAATGCGCTCTACGCCCATGCCAATATCTATCATCTTTACCATCGCATGTTTCCTGGCAAAGGTGAGACCTCTCTTTGATTTGATGGATTATGTCTTGTATTTATCGCATGAGAATTATTTTGATCGAACACTGCAAACGTTCATGCATAACTAAAAGAGACTCAAGTGTTCTGCTTTTCTTCAGTAAAGATTTAATGTATAATCACAGTTATACAGGTATATTGAGGAGATTTATTGCATACACGTTCGAGTTGGCTCTTTGTAATCATGATCCTTATCTGTAACCTCTCATCAATCATTAACTGCTTAGAGCTTTCCATATCTGTTCATCTACAGTCACATGAATTACTACAGCGCTTACTACAAAGACACAGATATTTAGAGTCTAAAGCTTCATGAACGCATGAAAACAAGAACAACACCCACTACTGGCCTATTGTAGCCTCATATTTTGTCCTGTCCTTAAACTAAACTTTTTTTACAGGGGGGAAAGTATCACTAGGGGTGAGGGTGGATTACCCCCACATTCAGACCTCCATAGAGGTAAACATATTGTAGTGGAGTGTGTTAAGTTATAAATATACTTCATGTGTGTGTGTGGGGGGGGGGGGGGGGGGTATAGTGTCAAGTCACTAAACTTCTTTTCATCCTTCAATGTTTTATAAACAGCATATGGAAATAGTTTGGTTTTTATTAATGTAATTTCCAACGTTGAAAATGTTGCCTGCTTATGTCTGGAAAAAGGAGTCCTTAGATTTCCTGTCAGTGAAGGTCCAGTACAATTGCCTGACCACTGGAAACTTAGCACAAGAGCTGACGTATTTACAGGTACTCATTCTCTTCTGACTGTCAAATACAAACAATATCTACCTTGTAAAACTATACAGAGACTGTTTTGCAGCCATTTATTCAGTCACAAAGTGTATTCAGATCTACTGGAGTTGTATGTCTGATCCTAGAAAGCCAATGGACAGACACCCATTCTCTTGTATGAGATGAACGTCAATGACTGTCCTGTCAGCCAGTTCCAGCCTCCAACCAATGCTTTTAAAGGTTACCCTTTAACACACAAATATTTCTACACACACATACTTAGCAGGCAACATATCCAGAAATTGTTACTTTGAAAAATATTCTATAACTATTATTGGCGATTCATGTAGATATCACATGATAATTTCAGTTTTGAGAGATGACGACTTGCAACTTCTTGGATTGGACATTGTTGACTTGATTGGAAATCTTGACTTTAACCTGAAAAGGTAAGAAAACATCAGTGTTTTCACACCCTTTACCAGCAATACCTTCCTGTTCTTTCCATTAAAACACATTCCCTTTCATCTAGTCAATCAAACCCAGAAGATATTTCACACAGCACGGAATCAATTGACAAGATTACCTCAACTGTGTCCTCAAATTACCATGCAGTCTGGAAAAAGTTTCGTTCTGTTTCCTTAAATGAGAGAGATGAATTCCTGAATGAGTCGTTCCCTTCAGGCTTCCAGTGGGCTACTTCCAGTGAGTCCTTCAAGGTTGAGGGTGGCTGGTCTGAAGATGGGAAGGCGGAGACAATCTGGGACCGTTATGGCCATGAGAACAGAGTCTTTCAGAGTCAGACGGCTGACCTTGCCTGTGACAGTTACCACAAAGTGGAGTATGATGTGCACCTGCTCCGAGGTCTCCAAGTAAACACCTACCAGTTCTCCATCTCCTGGGCCCGCATTTTCCCCTCCGGCCACCAGGGGGGCCATTCTGAGAAAGGAGCTCTGTACTACGACAAGCTGGTCAACGCTCTGATTGAGTCTGGCATTGAACCTGCTGTCACCTTGCACCACTGGGACCTTCCTCAAGCTCTCCAAGACTGTGGAGGATGGACCAATGCCTCCATCATAGAAGCCTTTAAAGACTACGTTGACTTTTGCTTCTCTAGGTTTGGAGACAGGGTTAAGACATGGAACACCTTCAGCAGCCCCTGGGTGGTGAGTCATGCTGGGTATGGAATGGGACAGCATCCTCCTGGAATGAAGGACTATGTGGTCTCGTCATACCAGGTGAGAAGGTTGTAATGTGTCACTTTGCATGTACTTTCATGGAGCTACTCTTAAAATGGTTGTATTATCTTCAATAAACAGAACGTTTCATCTGGTTGGTTTCTTAAACAGGCTACTCACAACATGCTGAAGTCACATGCTGAAGCCTGGCATGTTTACAATGATGTGTACCGAATGCAGCAGGGAGGCAAAGTGGGCATCGCCCTGAACTCTGACTGGGCTGAACCTCTCGACCCCTCCAAACATGAAGATCTCACAGCTGCTGATCGTTACCTGCAGTTCATGCTGGGCTGGTTCGCACATCCCATATTTGTGAATGGAGACTATCCTGCATCGCTCAAGGCCCAAATCGAACAGAAAAGGCGTGACTGTTCCGATTCTGAACCTGCCAGACTTCCTGTTTTCACTTCTGCAGAAAGCGAACGCATTGCTGGGACGGCTGATTTCCTGGGACTGAACCATTACACGTCCAGACGAGTCAACAGCAGTGCTGGTGGCTGCTTCCCTGGACCACAAGCAGTGGGGGACTTCCAGGCCCATATTGACTCCTCCTGGTCAGCTACGGTGTCTGACTGGATCCGCCCTGTACCATGGGGTCTACGTAGACTACTTAGCTATGTCTCGTCAGAGTATCTAGGTGTCACCAAGGTTCCAGTCTATATAACAGGCAACGGAGTGCCTACAGGCAACACGCTCGAGGATGTAGATCGCATAGAGTATTTGAAGAGATACATCAATGAGGCACTGAAAGGTAAGTCTCCACCATTTGCAGCAGAATTCAACTTAAGTCTTGTGCTATGGTCACAGTTTATTTTTCTTATCAACAGCAATCCGTTTAGATGGAGTGGATGTGCAACGGTTTACAGTGCAGTCTCTGATGGATGGTTTTGAGGGGCCTCCAGGCTACAGTGAGAGGTTCGGACTGCACTACGTCAACTTTGGGAATCCTGACAGGCCCAGGACTTCGAAACAGTCTGCCTATTTCTACTCAGAAATCATTAAGAGAAACGGTTTTGCCAGTACAATAGGTTTTCCTCTTCCACTGAAATCAAACAAATTTACGACAACGACACAGCAATCTAATCGGCCTCCATCTGAAGTACCATCCACATCTAAGGTTGTTTGGGAGAAATTTTCCCGACAGTCCATTTTAGAGAAGAAACTGTATCATTACGGTACTTTCCCAGAGGGGTTCAACTGGGGAGTGGCGTCCTCAGCATACCAGATCGAAGGAGGCTGGAACGCAGATGGGAAGGGTCGTAGTGTTTGGGACAATTTCACTCAGAATTCTAGTAACATTCCTGGGAATGCTAATGGTGATGTGGCCTGTGACAGCTACAACCGTTTAGACGAGGACCTGCAAATGCTCAGGGCTCTGGAGGTCAAGTCCTACAGATTCTCTCTGTCCTGGTCCAGAATCTTTCCTGACGGTCTCCGCACTTCCCTCAACCAGAAAGGAGTTGACTACTATAACAAGCTCATTGACGGTCTCCTTGCTTCTAACATCACCCCCATGGTAACACTCTACCACTGGGACCTTCCTCAAGTCCTGCAAACCTTTCACGGCTGGGAAGATATCCAGATGATCAACATCTTCAATGACTACTGTGACTTCTGCTTCTCCACCTTTGGGGACAGAGTGAAGTTTTGGATGACCTTCAACCAGCCCTATACTATCGCATGGTCAGGATATGGTCTTGGGCTGATCCCACCAAATGAAGTGAATCCTGGGTATGGTCCATATAAAGTTGCTCATAACCTTCTGAAGGCACATGCCACGGTCTACCACACCTACGATGACAAGTACCGTCAGTCCCAAGGAGGCTTGGTGTCCATTGCCCTCAATGCTGACTGGGCTGAACCCAAAGACATCAACGTTCCTCGGGAGATAGCTGCTGCTGATCGAGCCCTTCAGTTCCAGCTGGGATGGTTTGCACATCCTATCTTCAGGAATGGAGATTATCCCGATGCAATGAAGTGGCAGGTGGGGAATAAGAGTGAGCTCCAGGGTCTGACAGATTCAAGGCTTCCAACTTTCACTGAAGAAGAAAAGGCCTTTATCAAGGGAACTGCTGATGTCTTCTGCATTAACGCTTACACAACAAAGATAGTTCGTCATGTGACCGCCAGGCTCTCTCCTGAATCCTACGACTTTGACCAGGACTTGGGAGAGGAGGAGGACAGTGACGCCCCCACAACTGCTATCAGTAAACAGAGGGCGGTAGCATGGGGCTTACGAAGGCTCCTCAACTGGATCAAGGAAGAGTATGGAGATCCGGAAATTTACATCACAGAGAATGGAGTTGCTACCGATAAAGCAACCACTGTGGATGACATTGACCGGGTGTTCTACTACAAAACCTACGTGGATGAAGCTTTGAAAGGTAAAGGTTGATTACCAAGCACAGTTGTGTTGTACAAACACAAAGCCAACTCAAATCTCAAGCTGGTTTTTCAGAATCTATTTTTCGATGGATTTTTCTCATTTGCTACAGTAGGCATATTTCCACAGTTATGTCAGTTTTTAATCCTTTTAAGCTCCATCCTAACTTTCCAAAATGAAACTTCATAGGGTCACGTCTGTAAATGAATAATATGTTAAATGTTTAGAAGTCTGCAACTAAAAAGTCAATTTTACTTCATATAGCATTAGGAATATATATATATATATATATATATATATATATACTCATAATGACAAATCCAATGCATTTGTCTCCACAGCTCATAACCTAGACGGTGTGAAGGTGAGAGGATACACTGCAGCATCTCTGATGGATTCCTTTGAGTGGCTCAATGGCTACACCGTAGGCTTTGGGCTGTACCATGTAGACTTCACCCAACTAAGCCGTCCCAGGACTCCTAAACGCTCAGCGCTCTACTACAGTCAGGTGATCAGGGACAACGGCTTTCCCCTCACCGAGGATGAGAAGCCGCTGTATGGACACTTCAGAAAGGACTTCATCTGGAGCACAGCTAGTGCCGCTTACCAGGTGAACTACAAAAATGATATTGTGAGCTTAATGGATGAGCTAACAAAACGAAAAATAAAAAAAACATCTCCTTCCTTTGTTCCAGATTGAAGGAAATTGGAGAGCACAAGGCAAAGGCCTTAGTATCTGGGACAAGTATACCCACACTGAAAATAAAATAGGTAACAATGACAATGGAGACATTGCTTGTAACAGCTATAACAAGATCGATGAGGATATTGCAGTGCTAAAGAAGTTAAAAGTATCCAGCTATCGCTTGTCCGTCTCCTGGCCAAGGGTGCTGCCTGATGGTACCAACCAACGCATCAATGAAGCTGGCCTTGACTACTACCGGAGATTGCTCGATGCGTTGCTCGCTAACAACATTCAACCTCAGGTAAAACATGCACACTTCCTTTTTGAAAGCTGTTCTTTGTGTGTGTGTTTTATGAGTAAGGACAATTTACTAAGAATGTCATGTTTTGTAGAGGTGGGAATCTAGTAGATTGTTCTGGTATCAGTACTTTACTTCACTATTTACTTTTTCGGACAACTTTTTACTTTCACCTCTTACTGTA
Organism: Hypomesus transpacificus; assembly: GCF_021917145.1. Lineage (NCBI taxonomy): Eukaryota > Metazoa > Chordata > Actinopteri > Osmeriformes > Osmeridae > Hypomesus > Hypomesus transpacificus. The sequence goes on along the minus strand of NC_061082.1, from coordinate 1,235,771 downwards.
AATTATTTACACAAATATCTGTGCTTTCTATTTCTTACATTTTTAAGACAGACTTGTTACTTTAGTTGTAATCTGAATTTGGTGACATGATCAATATTATTTATATTTATTGCACACCTTTTTTCATTTCCTGGGCTATCATGCACAGCAAACGAAAGCTTTGAACGAAGTTTGAAACAATGTTTTGAAAAAAGGTTTTGAGAAAAGGTTTCAATTTTTTTTTTCAAACAAAGATCTTTCTCCTCACCTCTCCTCTTTATTTTTTTTTTTATTTATTTCACCTTTATTTAGCCAGGTAGGCTAGTTGAGAACAAGTTCTCATTTACAACTGCGACCTGGCCAAGATACAGCATAGCAATAAGACACATACAACAGAGTTTTACATAGAATAAACAAACATGATAAGCACAGTAATTACAAATTACTCTCCTCTCCTCTTAATATTGGTGGAAAAGTATTTTTAAACTTGAGTATCTGTACTTCTACTTGAGTGCAGGATGTGTGTACTTTCGCCATCTCTGATGTTTTGTGCCACCTCGTAAAAGCTTAATAAACTCATTCTGTAAAAGGTTAAGCTCTAGTACAGCACTGTATTCATCACATTTTTATCAAGGTCACCCTCTACCACTGGGACCTCCCTCAAGCCCTGCAAGATGTCGGAGGTTGGGAGAACGAGACCATCGTTGACCGCTACAGAGACTACGCTGACGTTCTCTTCAGTCGCCTCGGAAACCGTGTCAAATTCTGGATCACTCTGAACGAGCCCTACATCGTTGCCCTACTGGGCTATGGAGATGGCGCATTTGCTCCAGGTGTGTGACATCATGACAATTTATTGGTGTGCTTGCTGTCAGCACACAAATGAGTTGCATGACTTCCCTTAGGAACTGTAACGGGAATTTGCTCTCATTGAGCCAGTGCCTTTATCCCAAGCACCATACAGTTCAGATAGGGATTGGAACCTGCAAATATGCAACTAAGTGTTATAACCACTTAGCAATACTGCCTTCTAGGAACTAATCAATCCAATAATAAAAGATTAGTTGTATGATTACTGTTGGTACAGTCCGTTGAGAAATAACTGAGACTTGTGTTTCAGGTATCACCAAAAAACAATATGTTGCAGCCCACAACCTGATCAAGGCTCATGCTGAAGCCTGGCATCTGTATAATGACACGTACCGTGCAGAACAAGGTGGAGTCATCTCCATCACCGTCAACTCTGACTGGGCAGAACCACGAAACCCCAACAAGCAAGAGGACATCGATGCAGCCACACGCTACCTGCAGGTATTTTAGATCACGTCTGCTAACATTCAACTTCATCTTGTTCCTTCAAGATTTCATGCTTCCACTTCAAAGATAATGATTACTGTACGATTGTAATATCACATAGTAAGTTATAATAAGTTATAATACTTATCCAAGTTTTAACAATGTCTCATTATAGTTCTTCCTTGGCTGGTATGCCCACCCCATATTCATTGGAGATTACCCTGAACTTATGAAGACCATCGTTCATGAGAGCAGCATGGCTGCTGGTTTGCCTCAATCACGGTTATATTGGGAACGATCACACACAAATTAATTTCCTGTTTTCTTTAAAGAGCATATTGTGAATAAAAGTTTTCATCAAGTTTTTTAACTTTTTCTTTACATTCAGAATGGCAAAAACCCCTAAATGCTTCAGTCTGTAGATCAGCTTTACGTTATGACCACTTCAAAATTCTTCAACATGTGTACAGGCTTCCTGAGTTTACACCAGCAGAGGTGTTGAGGATCAAGGGCACCCATGATTACTTTGGGCTGAACCACTACACCAGTGTGCTGGTGTTCAACATTGACACTGGGAACCAACAGGACTATTATGGAGACAGGTGAGCTGATGTAGCCGGTGTGAACTGGTGAAACTCACTCCTCAGGTATGTAATGGGCCACCCGCGTCAAAGAATAGCTAGCTTTTCTTTGGCGTAGCTGGTAGTGGTCGCGCTTGGCAAGTCAGAGGTGGTGTGTTCGACTCTTGGTCGGTGCGGCCAGATACCTCTGACGGAGTTTGCTTGCAAGACCACGTCCGTTACATACCCGTTACACTGACAGATTAAAGGTTTGTGTATTTAGGAAAGAGGATATGATTAATTGGATTTGAAGAATAAATATGTATTGTATTTCCATTCAATAACAAATTTCAATTTGCTAACAAAACACTAAAGTAACACAATTACAAAGGCCAGAGTATTGGACTTACGCTTGCACATTTTGCATTAAAGTGTTTTTTTCAAAAAAGTGTTGCGGGTCACTGTAGAACAGGTGTGATTGGTTCAACTTCAATACTTGTCTACCGGTGTGTTCAGGAGCACTGGAGTAATATCGGACCGCACTTGGATCGAGTCAGGGTCCAACTGGCTGAGGATCAGTCCGTTTGGATTCCGGAGACTCCTCAAATTCATCAAAGACCAGTACGGAAACCCACCAGTATACGTCACGGAGAACGGAATCTCAGAGAGAGGCCAAGTGAATCTGAATGACGTCCACAGGATCTACTACTATGAGAACTACATCAATCAAGCTCTGAAAGGTCAGAGCATTCTCCACTTTTTATGTACTATTTGTACATAAGAAGCATGTTCAGTGTAGTGAAGGACTGAGTGCATAGACGCAACTGTTGGTATTTGATGTACAATGCTTTGTAAAACTGATGATTTAGACGCTCAAACCGTTGATACATGCACGGTGAAGGCAGGGAGGCTGGACGTAACTTTGCCTGAGCCTAAAGTGTGCAAATATGTTGATGTAGGCAGTTACTCATACAGTACAAATTTGTTTTTATGCTGACATATTTTAGGTCTGTAAATGTTTATGTCTGTACAATTGCTGTTTTTTCAGCCTACCAGATTGACAGGGTGGACCTCAGAGGTTATACTGCCTGGTCTCTGATGGATAATTTTGAGTGGGCTGCTGGTTACGCTGAGAGATTTGGACTGTTCTTTGTAAATCGTTCGGATCCAAACCTTCCGCGCGTAGCAAAGAACTCTGCTTCTCGCTACGCCACCATCGCCACCTGCAACGGTTTCCCTGACCCTGCAGAGGGACCACACGAGTGTTTGAACCCTGAACCCCAAGGTAGGGTGTTCAAAGAAGAAAAATCTCTGATCAAGTCATATGTCACTATTTTTTTTTATTTTATAAATATGTGCTATATTAGTCGTTGTACTAGAAGGATTGATCTTCGGTTAGGTCAACAGTTTGATGTTCATAATGAGCTAGTGTGCTAACATTCTTTGCTGTCATATGTGTATTCTAAGAGTCTCTGTAAAAGAGGTGCATTTGACAAGTGTGTACATCATTGTAAAAGCAGCCATATTAAGCTTAGTGAGCAACTAATACATTTACCCACACCATCTTTGTTCATATGAATGCATTGTGGATGAACAGGTACTGTAAAGATTTAATTACAATGTTTTGTTATTTTATTTACACAGGTACCAGTTCACCCTCCACCTCTCCTCCCCCACTGGTTGAGAAGGTCCAGTTCCTTGGTTTGGACCTCTCGTCTGGCGATGCTGAAGTAGGTCTCTATGTCAGCTTTGGATTCCTCATAACGACCACCATTGCTGTCATCGCTATGGTGATGGGACTCCTGAAGACAAATAAGAAGATGAAACAGATATCAATGGAAACCATGAGAATGGACAGAATGTGAAGTCCACTGACGCCACATGTTGATGTGAACACTCACAGTGTAAGATTTATGTTCAATAAGCAGGTGCTTTTATCAATATTGACATGAAGGGGATTTGAACCGGCAACCTCCAGAATTGCAGTCAAATGCTTTAGTACTGAACCATACAAGTAACAGCAATTGGGATCTTTGGAGTCAGGTTTTCACAGATTGGTCCAGCCAGCTTGTACAACTTGCGATTTAAGCTTGGCAACACATCCTTTCAAAATGTTGTTAAGGGATGTAAGGCCAATTTAAATGTCATATTATTCCACACTGTGTACTTTCATGTCAAGCCAAACATAATGTTTTTTGTTTGTCTGTGTCGCATTTCTGATTGTGGCCCATGAAAAACCAGGTTGTGGTTTGAACCCACCTTGGTGAATGTATAAATCAAACCCTTGAGATTCACTGTCCTCTGAAATCACCCCCACAGTTTGAATGACATTTCTCACAATATTTTGAAGATTAATTTGTGTCAGTGTAAAACTTGTGTGTATAATATAAATAAACGGTACAGCTACTGTGTGTATCTTCAAAAATATTTGCTGTCAGTGTCATCTGTTGACCACCAGGGGGCACTGACACATCATTACACATCATTACAGGCAACCAATTTTCACCTACCAACGAACAACCAGACAAACAGGGATGTTGATCCTCCTGTAAGCTTGAAAGTATTTTGTGTGCCTGAAGAAGATGTTAGAGTTGGTGTACAACATGGCAACTCCAAATGTTCAGAACAACTAACAGTGCCTATAGCTTACAGTAAGACAACAATTATCTGCAGGTCCAAACTGCTTATACAGACCTTCGCTCAACAGACCTGTGGACAGTCTGTATTGCATTACATATTTATGAGACCGGATGTCTTACTCTAGATTATCTTTGCACTTAAAAGTCCAAATTATTGCATTTTCTCATGTTATATTAATGGTACAATCATTTCATTAATTTATATATGTCCTGTGTTTTCCTCATTGCCTTGAAAAATATGTTGTGTTGAAGATTCGTCATGACACAATGCTGCCCATGGTGAACACACGGGATAAAACAGTTGAACTGCTACGTTTCGTCAGCAAGACTACGTCATCAGACCCCAAACAGAGTAAAGAACATTGAAAAGCTACAGTGCAAGTACTGAGGGAAAACATGGCCCTCGTCAGGCCCCATACTTGGATCTCCAGACCTGTTTTTCAGACCAACACTCCGTCTCCACAGGAAGTGCGCGTTATCTCTCCACAGGTGGATCTTCTGCATGGCCTCCCCCTCAGTGGTCCCGCCCAGCAGGGGGTCCGGTCGATCCCCTCAACACCCTGAGCCGACAGACTGCTCCGACTCACGCAACGCTGCCAAACACCTTCCATGCAGGTTGTACGTTCACTCGCCTGGATAAACAAAGGGTACTTTTTTCCAGTACTTTGGGTATGTTTGCTTTTAGAACTGACATGCTTTGTCTGTGAATGTAGAAGATTCTTATTGTATCGTTAAGTGGAAGCAGGTGATATTTTTTCAAATTTTTTGTTGTTAAATGACCATAGATTTTTATCTTGCTTGGATAGCACATTGCACTCAAGCCATTTCTTAGTAGTTCTTTCAGGAACAATGAGAAAGAGTTGTGCTGGCCTGTGTGAGGGAGGGATAGTGTCTGCATGAGTCAGTAGTCTGACAGGGTTCTTGCAAAGCCTGTGACTGAAGAGATCGTGCACTACAGTCTATGACAGTATATTTGTGGCATTTGAAATTAACTTTTGTAAAATCAAACCTAAAATACCAACAATGAAACAAAGATCCTGTAGTTTGGTATTTCATGTGAAAATTAATGTGGTTACGTTATCCTGTGTGTTAAACCTCATGTGCCCCCCTGGGATGGGACAAGGAATGGGAGCCCCCCCCCCTCCCCCAGCCCCCCCCCCCCCCCCCCCCCTCCCCCAGCCCCCCTTCCCTCCAACCCCACCCCAAACCGAGCAGGAATATTTTCTTTTCAATAATGGCAATGTAATACTGGAAGAATGCTTCCAGCTGGGAGCCTGCGATCTGATCTACCTCTTAAATACACACGGCCTGTGGGCTTTGCTGTAACCCTCCTGCGCTCAGCACAGTGTTGATGCAGAGTATGTTTGTAAGTGCTACTCCAGTGTAGAGTACGGTAACTATATTTCAGACCAGTGTTTTGCTTTAACTGCTGTGCTGTCTGGGTGTTGACAGCAGAACATCTTGTGTGAATACTTACTTTTTATCAAGATATCCATAGTGGAATAATTTGATTTAGCGTGATCCCTGAATGGAAAAAGATGGATGACAAACACAGTACAGTGGATTTATCAGACCTGGTCCTATCAGAGCTGAGGCCTCACGCAGAAGGTGGAAATACAAGCATGTGCACAACAGTCTTCATGTTGTCACTCTACACATCAGAAGCTGGGTTCAAACATACTAGTCCCACCCAGTACCTTCTATGTTACACTTGATCCGACCAGAGACACTCAATTTGATGAATTTGTGAATTGCAAGCTCCTTTTCCGTTCATCTGACGTGCTAATATGATGGATTGAGGATGGTAAATAACCTTCCTGATGACAATCCTCACATTCTGAAGACGAAGTGCAAATCTTTTGACTGAAATCCTTTTCCATGGGCTCAGACAGGCTTGGCCCTGGGAACCTCTTGTTTATGCAAGCAAAGAGGGGAAAATGGCTTCGATTTCACAAGAAGAAACAGAGCTGTTCTCATTGTTTCTGTTTTTGGGGAAAGCAAGTCTTTGGTTTCCCTGGGTCGTACAATGTAGCTTAGAGTCATGTTGACCGCAAAAAGCCTCATGTTCATAGAGATGACACTGTTGTTGGATACAGATATGCTTCACAAATAATTCATGCAAAGGTATTAAGTTTGGTTATTAATGTCCCCTCATAGAAACTGGTTGTTAAATAAATCCCAGTGTAGTAGTAATTTATGTTACTGTACATTTAAAAGAAATGAGAGTGTGAGTATAAAAATTCTACAAAAATAGTTGTGAAATGCAACATGTGGCAACTTTAGAGATTTTGCATTTGTCAATTTATTTATTAAAAAAAAATCTGGGAAATATTGTAGGCTAATAAATGTTCATTGGGTTGTTGTTGTGTCTGGTCTCTGTGGCAACCTTGGATGTGGTCATTCAGGTTGGATAGCATGTAGCTGTCTGTAAAGTTTTACAAGGCTCATTAGTGAAGCGGGCACACGCAGTAACACACGTGCGGGTGAGGGGCGTCTGACAGCGAGAGGCCTGTTGTGTACAGCAAGTGGCCTCCAGCTCCACACCAGACATTTTACATCTACTCAAATGAAATGATTGTGAGTAGGAGTTTCTAAAACTGCCTTGGATAGACCAGTGACAGCATTAGTCACTGTCCATTTAATCAGATCTGCACATTGTTATGGTGGTTACATGTCTCAGCTCCTTGAGTTTGAAACCTCTGCTCTGGAAAAGAAACCCTGTTCGTCTCAGCACGAGAACAGCCCTGTAGCTCCTCCATCACTATTATCATCATGCTATTGCAGAATCCAATTTCTTCTTCACTCCCTTACACCGTTTTACTAGCTAAACACTGTGTTCGGTCTCTGTGTGGTTGGCAGTTTACAGGTCCCTACACAAAATAAAACTGGAGTGGAAACTGGAGCAGGAAATTGGAAAAGAGTGATCCCTGTTGTGTTGTGGGTACCACTGTGCTTTCCGGATCTTTCCTTTGAACACGCCAGTCACTTCTAGCCACCAGATGTTGGTTTGTCTAGACCCCTCTAAGAGTTTGAGCAAAAAAATACCTCAACGTTTTGAGTTGATGGAGGACGGTGTGGTGCTGATTTTGGCATGTCTGGATTGGTCATTCAAAGACCTTTGGGGGCTGTGTGAGTATTGGTGCATTCCCAAGGCTGGCTGGCTGGCAGGCTGGCTGGCTGGCAGGCTGTCTGTCTCTGGCACTTGCAGGGAACCAGCAAGAGCACCAACAGCTGGCGAACTGCCAACTGAATGTTTGCAGGATAAACAAAATGCATAAATGTTTACCAAGGGTCAAATACAATTTCAGCTTCCTGCGCACAACTGATTCTAACAGACTGAAGTCACACAGACTTAACAGATTTCCATTAAGAAACAAATACCTCAAGATCAGAACTCAGGTTTCAGCCCCACAAACATCATCTGAGGACGCATATTTCAACCCTCCCTCATCCTGTTCTAGTCAATATGTTTACGATACGTTTCCTGTATGCACCTTCCCTTCATGGTAGATTCCTTGTTTGTGTACACTTACTTGGCGACTAAACTTGATTCAGATTCTGATTCCCATCTCTCTTTTCTCTTCCCTTGTGAAGACAGTTGTGAACACCAGACTGTGCTGATTAGCATAGCCATTACATGGCTGGGTCATGGTCTGACATCCAGGGCCTTTGTTGCTGGGTTATTCAGAGAAATGATCTGTTTTATAAAAGGTTAATTTGGTTATTTGACTGATTGCTCCTGAAGAGCGTGGCTCTGATTGATTCCTTGTTTGTGAGAGAATAAATAGCTGTAACCTTTCAGAGCTCAGGAGAAGTCCCTGAACACACTACATCACTTAGCTGCTATTTGCAGAGATAGATAATTACCCCGGTAACATCAGCCACATCCGTCCTGATGCATGTGACACGCAAGTGACTTTGATATATCCTTCATTTATCTCACAGTGTGAGTAGACTGTTAAATCAAATCAAACCCAGCAGCTACCTTTTTCTTCCTGGTGAGCCTTTTCATGTTGAGGCGTTTAATCATGTGGATTTGACAATAAAACACAAAAGTACAAAAAGGTTTAGCCGGTCAACAAGTTAGTAGGAGTTGTAATGGTTCAAATCATTTGACACCACTGAACCTCATGCAATCAACCTGTTCCTCTGTTGTGTTCTCAAACGTTGTTTTCACGCACACGTTACACGAGACAAACACACAACCCAGCGGAAAACACGCCACCATCCTAGTTTGACTTACATCAGACTGCCACACTGGCATCTGTCACACAGTCATGTTTAACCTTGCGTTAAAAGTTTTAAAACCTTGTTTCATCACAGACAAGTTGTCTGGTGACTCATCCTCCCTCCCCCCCTAGGGGACCAGGCTCAGACGGCTCATTTGATTGGCCACATCTGACAGATGTACCCATCCAGCCCTTCAATTAGTTCTCAATATTCCTCCCGGTCTGCCACAGTTTTTCCGGAAACAATTAATAGCACCACCAGGCTGACAGGATGTGTCCCAGCATTCCCCCCGCAAGGCCCTTCCCCCCAGTGATGTCTGGGTGCTGTGTGGTGCCAGGCGGTTGGTGTGCTGGCCTTCTGTTTGTGTGAGGGTGCCAGGCTGGGGCTCATAGGGGGGTGTTGCAGTGCCATGCACATTGACGAAGCATGGTACTGGTGGGTACTAGTGCTGTACTGTGTTGGTGATGCAACATCGACCGTAGAATGGGTGGGCTTCTATCCCTTGTTGACCCACGCATGTGGTGGAACACTTCATCACTGTACAAGGATGTTTCTTGTGGCGTGGATGTTTGTTTATTTTAGTAACATCTTAAAATCACTTGAATTTTTAACAGTTCGTGACTGTTTAAGTTTCAGATGAATTACATGTTTAATAAGTATAATTTTTTTTACACAAAAGCTAAGTGGTGTATTTGTAAATAGAACCGTATTGAGCTCCGTTTCGGAGCATACTCACCCACTGTTCTTTTGAAAACTGATTTGATGACATGTAACATTTTAAATACTGCTTGCTAAGTGTACCTTGATTTCACTTAGCAACGGATGCAAGAAAGTAAGGAAGAGCTATTAATACACCATCTCAGGTTACAATGTTAGCATCTTGTACCGAGGGAAAAGTCTACTTATTGCTCTCCAATAATTGCTGTAATTAGAGGGAGGGTGGCACTGGAGGGAACGGTCCCCTTTTAGCGACTCAGACATCGAGGCTAAACTAAGCTTGTGTTTCAACGACATAAGATCTGATGAGGATCTGAGCCTCCATTAACGGAGACCTAGAAGTTGTCAGTGCAAAGGAACAAACTCTTTAGAAACTTCACACAAAGAGAAGTTATCTTGCATCTACCACTCCGGTTTAGCTAGGATATTACATTTAATTTCCCTGTCTTATTCAAGTCCATTATACAATCCTCCCAGATGTGACCAATTAATTTGGCTGGTAGGTCATCAAAGGTGACAAAGACGTAATGTAGCGATCTAACACGGCAGAATTCAGAAATCCACAGCACGGAGAGCTTGCAAACCCACTGAGCTACAATGTGTCACGACAGTCAAATGTTGTTTGACTTTGGGTTGCTGTGCTTTAGCTAAGGAGGAGGGAAGGGAGGGCTCTCAGCCTGAGTAGCTGTGTACAGCTGAAACCAACATGGAAATACACACCTGAAAACAAGCTGCACTCAAGCCCTATTCTGTTTTTACACCATGCTTACTTATTTACAAATTGTGCATTGTTCCTCTTGCCTCCTGCCTCCTGCTTCCTGCCTCCTGCCTCCTGCTTCCTGCCTCCTGCCTCCTGCCTCCTGCCTCCTGCCTCCTGCTTCATGCCTCCTGCTTCCTGCCTCCTGCCTCCTGCTTCCTGCCTCCTGCTTCCTGCCTCCTGTCTCCTGCTTCATGCCTCCTGCCTCCTGCCTCCTGCCTCCTGCTTCATGCCTCCTGCTTCCTGCCTCCTGCCTCCTGCTTCCTGCCTCCTGCTTCCTGCCTCCTGTCTCCTGCTTCATGCCTCCTGCCTCCTGCCTCCTGCCTCCTGCTTCCTGCCTCCTGCCTCCTGCTTCCTGCCTCCTGCCTCCTGCCTCCTGCCTCCTGCCTCCTGCCTCCTGCCTCCTGCCTCCTGCCTCCTGCCTCCTGCCTACACACTGGTTGGTTGGTACACCAGTTTAGGTGCACCTGGATTGGGAGTTGGGTCAGACAGGAGGGGCCAACTGCAGTACCTGACAAGTGTGTGTGTGTGTGTGTGTGTGTGTATGTGCCTTCCACCCTAACCTCTCCAACTAGCCTGCCTGTCATCCACAGCAAGCCCTTAAACTCCTCTAGTACATTTCCTGTTCCGGATTTATCCATTCGCTCACCCTCCTCTTTCTTCCCTCTTGAGAAGTAGATTTGCTGCTGTTCTAATCATGCTACCTTATCCGAGGACTCATTCAACCAGGTTTTGTCATGCCTGTTAATCAGGCTCCTCTGCCTTTGATTATTCCACAGACAAAAGCACCCCAAGTATTCTCTTCTTAATGACTGCCTCTAATAATGCACTTGTGTTTTGAAATCCTTTGTATATGGAGGCGTGGGAAGCCGATTGTACATCAGCAGTGTTTGTGTCACTGTGTGGAAGCTGGAGAAGGATGCCCACTCGGCAGAGACAAGGGCAGGAGCTGAGAGCGGCCATGTTTTCTAACTACAGTCTCTCTTGGAGTGTTTCAAAGCAGGCAGCCATACAGATTGTGCCATTTGCACAGCTGCCATATGCTCTGACTGACGCCCAGAATCCATTTGAGTCAGTCCCCAGACAGCCAGCTACAGCCATTCTCAGGGATTTCCAGACTAGGATGGATGTGGGACAGAATATGTCGCATTGCAATTCAGTAAGACACACCCTCTATGTTTGCATTATGGATGAATCATATGAAGATCCTGGGTGTTCGCCTGGTTCCTGATTTGAAATGGACCCCACTCTACCAGCGAGCCGGGAGGGGAGAGATGTTGGCAGGTTTTCTCAGGATGGTCCTCAATGTTGCACATTTGAAGTTCACAGATCCACGCTTTGTTATTTTCAAGTAGTTCGCTGAAACTCAGAAAAACATGTCCTTGGCCACATTCATACGCATGTACACATTCTGTGATCCACATTCATACACATGTACACATTCTCAAAATGGCCAACGGCAGCGAGAAGGAAATGGTTCAACTGGAGGTGATTAAGTCCCAGGTGTGACTGACATGGATTTAAAGTAATGCATTCAATCTTGCTGAAAACTGGCAGATTACTTGTTGACTGAGGAAGTAGGCTCTCTTTCTACAGCTTATAGGAATTCACAGACATCTTCATGTTCCCGGAATACTCTGGACTGCTTTAAAAGATACAGTGAAAGGTTGGCCCTAGTTTCAAAATGTGTATAAAGGATTAAAAGTTAATTAATTAATAGAGCTTCTTAAGTTTCACAATGGGCTTAAAGTGCATTTTAGAAACCAGGGCCTATACTATGGCTTTCTGAAAAAACTTTCAACTGTGTTTATTTTTCAACATAAAACATTGACACCCAGAAAGACAAACATGCAATTTAAGTCAACGCGCCAAGACACACAAGTCATCATGTAAGCACACAAGAAAATGCACAAACATACATTATTTCAAAGATGACATTCAATGAAATGTAAGCCCTATGTGTTCACAGTCAAGTCATAATAACGTGCAGTTGAATTGTCAGGTTATTTAGGGTGCGTGAACAAGCCTTCTATAATGAACAAACTGTGTTTCTCACATTCGCGGCGTTACCTCACTGTGTGAGCATATCAGTCATTTAATTTTCCTTAACTTCTCAAAGTGGATGATTCAAGCGACAAAAGCAACTTTCTGCGATTGCCCCCGTCACAGTGGAAATTAAGCTTGAGGAAATTGACTGCGCACATCAAGGCGGAAACGCTTGTGTGGCCAACGCTATGAGAGCCGAGTATCATCGCTAATAACTAAAAACACGACAGGGAAAAATTCAGGGATTAATTTTGATCTCTCCAGGCACTTCCACATCTATATGTGTTCATTAGTCATCTATGGCCTTGCGTAATTGTCAGAGGTAATAGTTTGATATGAACAGCAGCGGTAGGACGCCCCTCTCTCCCCACAACGGAGCAAGGTAAAGAGTCTGGGGTGTTATATTATAACTCGACGTGTCAGATGCTGAACTGGAAATAAACACACTTCACTTACGTGCTTGATCACTGACTGGACTCGATGAACAGATTGTTGAGCACGAATTCAGACAACTGCTCACTTGTGCTTTGGCAAACAATAGAGTATAATTGAATTTAAAGAATCTCTGAAAAAACATTCTTGCTGGCTTTTTTTTCAAATGATAAGAGGGTAATTTGTAAAGGAACATATTAGGTCACATTCACAGACTATAGTGTACTTTCAAAACAGACCAGACAATTTCCATCAATTGTATTGTCTTATATTATATATTTGACTAAATGCGTTAACTTTTAGGCTCACAAAATACATTTTACTTAGCAAAGAAGCCTTAGCCCATAACAAGGGGACTTCACTTGGGAGGGTGATCTTCTAAATCTTGAGCTGGAGGTCCATGATATCATTACACAAGTAGCCCTCTGACCTAGCCCCAGCCATGGTGTTTACACGACTTCCAAATCTGTCCTGTGTTCATCCAGCCGCACCCTCACCCCCTCAGACACCCTGAGTGCCGGTTACAAAACCATCACAGGGTCGCCGTCCATCCTCCGGGTCAGGGTGCACAGCCGCTGTGATGTAAGAAACGATCATCCTCTGTTACCATGGAGATGGATCTCCCAGCTCAAGTTTGAGCGGGAAGGCTGGATCGAAGCTCCCTGGTTTTCTCCCCGAGCCAGAGATAGTCTCAGTGCTGCCAGGGTGTGCTGGAGAGGATTAGAGGTGTGTTTCGTGTTGGCCCTGCGTCGTGAGCTCTGTTGGCAGAGAGCTCCCCACTCGCTCGCTCGCTCACTTCCTTTCAACTCTACCTCAACATGACGTGGGCTTCGGGCGTGAGCTTACCTCCAAATATATAAAAAGGCACGGAAATCATCTCAATACACAACAAGACAAAAACAATGTACGCCGCCAACTGATCGAGGTTTCAAGTAGACGCGTGGGACCCAAAGCAATATTTATATTCTCTGTTGAAGAGCAATAATGCACTCAAACCTTTGGAGAGACACTCACAAACACAGTCTTAAAGCCTTTAAGTCACATTTGATGAAAAACGACTCTGTCTTCAACAAATATGCTGAAAGAACAAGGCCTTCCCTCACCCAGCTGTGACCAAGGTCAAGTTAAGAAGCCAGAGGACAGCAAAGAACACAGACCTGGTTTTTAATTACTGCAGCGAGTGACAGAGAGGTCAAAGTATGAGAAAGTGTAACAAATAACAAGCATCAGAAAGAGTGTGTGTGTGTGAGAGAGAGAACAGAAGCTCTCAAAACGAATGAATCACAATTGATTATTTTTGCAAAAAATTGCCTTTGACATTTGCAAATGTATACACTGCAGGTCACAAGGCCAGCCTGAATATGCCAAAGCCTTAAGTACTAGATCCTCAACACACATACACAAGCAACTTTACAATACAAAGCTTATCAATAATGATGTTGTGTTACTGTTGAGGTTCCTGCTTTCATCCCTCTCTCACTTTGTGCTTGTTCTGTTGATCCTTTTTCATCCGTGTCTCGTTCCACCTCACCTGCCGGCCCATCAGTAGCTTGACTGATGCGGAGCAGGGCCTCCACTGAGAGGAAAGGACTGGACATCCAACTAACTATCTCTGCTGAAACGAACGGTGAGAGAATGAGGCTGGCAGAAGGAGAGAGGGGTAGATGTAGTAGGAAGGAAGGCTCGAAAAAAAGAAGAGAGAGAGAAAAAGAAAGAGAGAGAGAAAGAGAGAAGGAGAGAGAGAGAGAGAGAGAGAGAGAGAGAGAGAGAGAGAGAGAGAAAGAGAGAGAGAGAGAGAGAGAGAGAGAGAGAGAGAGAGAGAGAGAGAGAGAGAGAGAGAGAGAGAGAGAGAGAGAGAGAGAGAGAGAGGAGAGAGAGAGAAGAAGAGGCATAAAAAGACAAGAGAGAGAGACTGTGTGTGGAAGCTGTCATGGCTACCAGGTGTGGCTCTCACAGCGAGCGTTGTCCCTGGTGTCCCTGGCAGTGTAGGAGGGGCTTCCATGTGGCTGTACCTCTGCCACCATGCTTGGCTATGCTTAACAGGATTGGTTAATTGGCCTGTGGTATGGATGCCATTAATCCTTCTTATCCCCTTACTGCAGCTTATTCTGTGGAGGAGGGATAGCGGGAGGCTGCTAACTGTTGCTAATTGCGAGCGCAGTGTTCCTCCTGCTTTAGCGGGAGCGAGGGGAGAGCTTGCCTTACATCATGTTTCTCTTCTGGGTCTTGTATACACTGGAGCTCAAAGCCGTGTGTTCTCTCTAGAATGGTTCGGTTCACAGGTAAGTGGGTTAGTGGGATGTTGTCTCCTATTCATGGATAGTAACAGAAATCTGGAACATTCTTCTTCTCACAGTGTTCACAGCCTCCATGAAATTGTCGCATGTATAAATATTTGGTTACTAAAAAGATGTCTTTGTTGCCGAGGCTACAATTTTTTGCTTTCAGTATCATAGGAAACCGTGGCTCCTGCCAATCACAAATGTACAGCTCCCTTTAATGAAATAATGGGAGAAGAATATAGTTCCATTCTATTTGAAGGGTTCTACGTGACTGTTCTCCTGACTAAAGTCTCATTCTGTCCCTCTGATTGTCTGCGTGCTCCTCTGTGACCTGGGCTGTCTAGGGGGGCTGGGGCTAGGGCTGGGGCTGTGGGGGCTGTGGGGGCTGTGGGGGCTGGGGCTGAGGCTGTGGGGGCTGGGGCTAGGGCTGGGGCTGGGGGCTGGGGCTGTGGGGGCTGTGGGGGCTGTGGGGGCTGGGGCTGGGGCTGTGGGGGCTGGGGCTGTGGGGCCCAGAGTGTCTGATCTGTGACAGAAATCACAAATCACGGGAGAGAGAGAGAGAGAGAGAGAGAGAGAGAGAGAGAGAGAGAGAGAGAGAGAGAGGGAGAGAGAGAGAGATAAGGAGGGAGAGACGGAGAAAGAGAGAGACAGAGAAAGAGAGAGAAAAGGGAAGATAGAAATAAAAAAGTAACAGAAAGCCAGTGGCAAAGACATCGAAGTAAGGAGAGATAAAGAGAGGGGACAGAGGGATAGACAGAGAAAGAGAAAGAGAGAGAGAAGTTGACAGAGATGAAAAGTTGTCTCCACCCACGCTGTGTTCAGATCTCTTAACAAAGGCCCCTGGATGGGTCACCAATCTGAGCCCAACACACACACTCACACGTACACACTTACAAACACACACACACTCACACGTACACACTTACAAACACACACACACACACTCACACGTACACACTTACAAACACACACACACACACTCACACGTACACACTTACAAACACACACACACTCACACGTACACACTTACAAACACACACACACACACTCTCCACAGAGCTGACCATCAGGGCAGCGTCTTTATCCAGTTAGAAGAACAGACAAGCTCAAGCCCTGTTAGCCATTTCTTCTTCCGTGGGTGGCTCAGAAATTGCAAAATTAAATAAGATAATGGAAAAGAGGCAGCATTATTGGGTTAAGTTGAATCTACAAGGGCCAGCTTTGTTCTTGCAAGGCCACAATCCAGGGGTTGAGAGAGGCTATGCATTTCCTCCAGTTAATTGTGCACAGTTCATATGCACTGGTATTTCTCCTGCCTCCCTCCATCCCTCCTCCCCTCCCATCCCTCCTCCCCGCTTAGATTGCATTAGCCTTGGTGTACAAATGTGCCAACGTTAACTTTATCTGGCTGAAAGATAGCACTCTGGTCTCTGGGGTAGTCTAGGGATATCAGAGGTTTCGCTGCAAATTGATCTTCCCGTCATAACAGGCGGGAAATCCAGCCACTGCTGTCAAAGCAATATTACAATGACAGGGCACAGTGCTTTTTCCTGGACATCTTAGGGCTGTGTTTTAGCTTAAATAGATTTATCATCCATGGTGGGAACTAATGCTGTTTTATCATTAAGCTTTTGTAATTAGGGGGGACGTGTGTTTGCATTCCTGTTGGAAACAGAAAGCTCCAGCCAGGAAGCTCAGCTTAGGGTCCCAATTTGCTGACTCTCTCGTGTCTTGTGTGCAAACTCACCTTCAGATTTCACCTGACTGTTTTCTTTTGTGAAAAATAAGGTAAAATGTTACACACTCGATGCACCATTTTTCTTGTTTCTTTTAGTTCAAGTCACTTCATATCATTGTCATCAGATACCCATTTTCTGTCGTTGTAATTTTCATGAAATTATGTTTGCTGTCAAAGTAACTAATCTCAGTTGGTACGTTGAATTATGACAGCAATTATATTAGGATTTTGCGTCATGACACTGAGAAGTAAATTGTGAACTGTTTCTGTATTTTGTCATGGAATTAGGAAACATATTCATCTGACTCCTATCAACTCTGGGATGGCTAAACTTTTATAAAGATGTGCCATGACATATCACATTCTTTTAGTTCTTCCATGAGAAATCTCCAAACTATATTTCATCATTTCTGACAAACTTGACAGAGAATCATCCTCAAAACTATTTGCTGTAAACATATCTTCTGGATGAAGTTTCTCAGTGACAGCGCTTGTCATGACAAGCTGCAGTTTTTGTCAAACTTTCCTGTTTCAAACCCTGACTGTGTTCCCTTTCTTCCTCTTTCATTATCATCTAAATGTACGTTTGCTAAAAATCCACAGTATGATAAATAAATTACTCTTCAGGGTGAGACAGAGCATCCCTTGGCACCTAGCGAGTGTCATGGCACGCTGTCTCTCCTTCATGTCTCTAATTATGCTGTTTCCAGTACGCCTGGCCAATTATCATCCAGATTGGCATATTGCCTCTCATCCTCCCTGCTAATTGGCTTGCTTACATAACAGGAACCTATGGGGTTAGAGGTTTTGATTGTCAGGCAGAGAGAGGCGCAGTGGCTACCCAGCGATGGTGGCAGACCAAGAGGCTGACAGCGCTGCCACCGTCCCTCTCTGAGGACACTTCACAGGCTCGGGGACTAAATGGCTGAAGGGAACATGGGGAACGTAGGACAGGGGGAAATGAAAAGTCAGTGAGTCCCGTGGAAGAGAAGGGAAGAAGAGAGGAAGTGAGATAAGAATGACCATATGAGCTAACATCAATGAACCTCACCAGAGTACACAGTAGATGTGTGTATAAGAGAGAGAGAGTAGATGTGTGTATTAGAGAGAGAGAGAGAGTAGATGTGTGTATTAGAGAGAGAGAGAATATGTGTGTATTAGAGAGAGAGAGTAGATGTGTGTATTAGAGAGAGAGAAAGTAGATGGGTGTATTAGAGAGAGAGAGAGTAGATGTGTGTATTAGAGAGAGAGAGAGTAGATGGGTGTATTAGAGAGAGATGTGTGTATTAGAGAGAGAGAGAGTAGATGTGTGTATTAGAGAGAGAGAGTAGATGTGTGTATTAGAGAGAGAGAGAGTAGATGTGTGTATTAGAGAGAGAGTAGATGTGTGTATTAGAGAGAGAGAGAGTAGATGTGTGTATAAGAGAGAGAGTAGATGTGTGTATTAGAGAGAGAGTAGATGTGTGTATTAGAGAGAGAGAGAGTAGATGTGTGTATTAGAGAGAGAGAGAGTGGATGTGTGTATGTCAGTGGAAGGATATGTCTTGGGGGCGAAGTGGGGTGGAGTCAGTGTTAAACAGAGATAAATACCATTCAAAGCTTGCCAGGGTTATCAGTCCCCTCCCCTCCTCCGCCTCCCTCCTTCTCTGCTTTCCTCCAAGCTAAAACCACCTTGTTCATGTTGCATTCAACGGAAGACAGAATTATCTTCGAGAGACGGACGAGAGAGGTGGCTACATTGGAGGGTACACCATGTGCTGGAGCAGACAGAAAAGAGAGAGAGAGATAGTAGAGAGAGGGAGAGGGGGAAGAGAGGGAGAGAGAGGAGAGGGAGGGGGAAGAGAGGGAGGGAGGGACGGAGGGAGGGGAGAGAGGGAGGGAGGGAGGAAAAGGGGCACATTTATGACTGACAAACTGAGAGGGTAAAGTAATAAGCATCAAGGACACTGTGTTCCTGCATACGGAGCTCCAGTATACATCCCATCCAGCTAAATGATGGTGACACATACCTGAGAAGACACATACACTGTAACTAAATCTGAGAAGTTTCAGAGAGAGGGTTGGTGTCAAGCAGAGAGCAGGAGAGAATGTGTGTGAGAGAGAGACAGGGCACGAGGGACAGTGTTAGATACAGTGGAGTGTTTGAGAGAGACAGAGAGAGAGAGAGAGAGAGAGAGAGAGAGAGAGAGAGAGATAGAGAGAGGGAAGGAGACAGAGGGAAAGAAAAAGAGAAAGGGAGGCTTGACAGTTAATTGCAGTGACAAATTAAAGTCAAGCCTCTTAAAGTCTCTAATATCAGTGAGACAGAGACAGCATCAGTTTAGGGATGTAAACAAATCCTCCACGTAATGGAATCACCACCTGTGGCTCGCTACTCTCACTCAGGAACAAATAATAGTGGTTTTGTGTGAGTAGACAGGCAGACAGACAGAAGGACAGACTGGCAGGCAGGAGGACAGACTGGCAGACAGGAGGACAAAGAGAGGGAGAGAAGTTAAGAGGAACAGGAACGCTCCCACAACCAGCCATTTCAGCGAGATGCCTAAAAAATGAATTCCATGAATCCTCATCCACACTTACAGTACCTGTGAGTTCTCTCTGTGATGCACCATGGGCAGATGTTTCACCCCTGGAGGCTGAAAGGAACCTTTCACTCCAGACTCCTCTGAGTGGCCTGGCAACAGGGTTCAGCAACAGTTTAGCAAGTGACAAGTGAGCAACTACGTCACCAGTGGGCATGGCTGTGGCTCCACAGAACAGAACAATACAACCAGCATGTAGTGAGTCATGTTCCACTTCCTTTTCTGTGTAACTCTTAGCCTCTGACAGAATCCTGCTAGTACTGATATGAAAGAGTGCAGGGCTAACAGGGGTCCTAAGCTGTATAGAGAGATCCTGACTCTCTGCTCCAGTCAGGATGTAGAACTTTGGCGTAATTCCCAGCTTCTTTCTGTATTTTGCTGCATCAAGATTCCATCCTTTTTAGGCTTTAACTGTAAGAGGTCTTTCATTTGTCTTTCATGATTGCTGCAGTTTCCAAAACGGCGGCGGGAGATTGGTTGAGTTGAGAAGTGCAGGATTAATTTTGTAGTCTTTTATTTTTCAATTTTGGTTTTGTCATAAGGCAAAATGCCTAGCTTTACTAACTATGTACATGTTATATATCGATATGGAAAGAAAAGGGATAGAAAGGGGAACTGTATTTGTGTCCAGACCCAGACTTGTACAAGATTATGCTTGCTAAAGATTACAAGAGGATGCACACCAATAACCCTTCGCTTCCCCTAAGACTCCACATGTCCACGTCATTCTGGATTTCAAACCAAATGACACATTTTTTTAAACCTGTTTGAATCTCCCTCCCACGCTAAAACCAACTCAATTCTCAAAACAGATATGTGGGCCGGAATCTCCAAATGTAGTCATGGAAATGGAAGAGGATTGGGATGGGGGTCTGATGTGGTTGTGTCCAGTCCCCTGCTCGGTTAGCTTGGGAATGTTTGTGTAGCATTGGTAAGGACCCCCCCCCATCCACCCACCTCCATCTGCTACTCTCCACCCCCGACATCTCTACTCATTCAGGGGAGGAGGTGGGGGGGGGGTCTGCTTTGATCAATGAAAGAAAAAAGTCTGGCTTTATCAACACTGGAGTCCAATTCTTTATTATCAGCGCTCGGCAGAATGTTGAGAGAAAGCGTGATTGGAATTCTCTTGACGAAAAATAACTCTCCAAGAAAGAAAAAGGATGGAAAAAATAAGACAGTTAATTAAGCTAATTTTCCCCTGCATTGTTTTTGTTTTGGTTGATCATGTGCCATATTTTCTGTCAGTGGCCGGCGGTTACATTTCCAGCATGATTTTGTGATTCAGATTCTGCCATAGGTCCCTCTGGGGTGAGGGCCCATTAAATTAGCGGGGGGAGATCTGGGTTGTCACACAGCCATGATGAAAGACTTTGAATAGCTCTCCTTTAGGGCCGGAAATGCAAACCAAGATACAAGTACTGTAGACATGCACCTCACCATTTCTGAGGGGGAATTAAGGAGCTTAGCATGCCACAGTTGTAGTATCTGATCTGTAGTGTCACATTCACAGGATAAACAATAACCGAGTATCGTATAAAGCATCCAGCTAGGTCTCATTGCTAGGAAACCATTACATGCTAAACTCCATGCTCAAACATTAATTTATTTAACTATTCATTTACGTTATACAAGTAACCGTTCTGAGTGCTAGCCTGTATCAAAGTTTGTTGAAGAACCTAATACAGAGCTTTATTATTTTACTCCAATATTTTTTTACTGCCATTGGATTGTACAACTGTAAGACTTTTGCAAGAAGTTCGCAAAGGTTTTGTTGTGTGGACAAACTGTCTCATGACAGATCAATGTTTTAATTTGAGTCTAAGACAGAAAATGCATTTAAAATTCCTAAACAGCTAACTCCAACCTGAAAACAAAACGCATCAATTCTTTATGAACACATCCATTAATACATCAATCCTTTCCTCCATCTATCCTTCCATCACAACAACCAAAAAGGCTTAATGCTCTAAATATGGCTTGCCTGTGGAAGCTGAGTGTGATATCATTGCTGCTACAGTACACATTTACTAAGCAGTCAAGCAAGGGATTACCTTCTCAACAACCGAGCAAAACGACAGTGATCTCCCCCCATTATCTTTCTAGAGGACTCGAGCGTTGACGTACTGCACAGCACTACTAATCATCTGTCCATCCATCAGTGGGTGAGATGAAAGACTACTGTATAGCTAGAAGACTGCAAACAAACCTCATGAAGAGGTGACGCCCTATCATAGGATCATAGTTTCGTAGTTACGTTTTTTTGGGTGTCGAAGAGTTAAACAGAAAACATTGTCATCCACAGGTAGACATGAGTTTGTTTGACAGTGTCATGAATATTCAAAGCTCAGATGGTGAATACACATTTTTCACTTGCTAGTGATCGGTCAGTGGCAAAGCATTTTGATGCTAATCTGTTGTGAGGGCACCACTCAATGCTGTGGTGCATTTATGATGATGCTTTCTCTTATTCAAATACTTCTGTCACATTAGGTAAAGGTTCCCATTCATTTATAATAACACAGATGAGGGTAATTTGCAAACAAACACGGCAGCAAACAAGTTATTGTTATCTGTTAGTAACTAAGGAATAATGGACTGTTGTCCAAACAAGTGATTACTCAAACACTCCCACTGGTTTATTTGACTGTTTTGGTCTCGTCGGTCCCACTTACCGCGTTACAACGCTGGTGGAATGATGGAGTGGGAAAGAAAGATTGAGACTGTGGCCCAGTATAGATATTTAGTTATGTATAGACTGTACTTCTACTGTACATATTGATGTATCAGATATATGGAGAGAATAAGAGATGAGATTGAAAGGCATCTATAAATAAAGACAATTCATTATGAACACAGGCCATGAAGTTGCAGAGCATCAAAGATTTTTGTTTCACGGAGAAAGAAAGAGGTAAAGACAGAGATAAACAGAAAGAGAGAGAGACAAGAAGAGAGAGAGTGATAGATACAGACAGAAAGAGAGACAGAATAAAAAGGCTATGGGCATCAAGGGATTACAACATTCGCTGAGCAGAAACCCAAATCTGCTTTCAACTTGTGCATTTTGTTAATCCGCACTATTTGGTTATTTTGTGAAGGTATGCGCAGTCAGTAACTGGCTGACGTCATTGGTCCAACTCAGACAGATAAAATGGGTTTTAAACATACTGTTTCTGTATGATATCATCATCCCATCACTGATGACCTACGCAGGGCTCTGTGCCTGGGGGAACAGATTACTGAACTCATCCTCCATTTGTTCAGTTGAGGATGTCGTGACAAATTACAAAATATAACTGCATGTATTACAATGATTTATTACTTTCTCCATAAGCCCATATAAGGCTTTCTATGACGACAGTAACGATTAACAATATACAATTCTGTGGTAATAGGGATCCAGTTACCATCATCCTCATCACAACCATCATCATCATTCTCATCAGTGAGTAAGACAAATCAATGATAATATATGTAGGTTTGAGGAGTAATGATTAATTATTGATTACTGATTATCTGCTGCACATGCTACATGCAGTTTTATATTGTTAAACGTTGCTGATATCCCAATACAAGATCACCTCGCATCTACTCCTTTAAGTAGGGTTGCCAACCATCCTGAATTGTCCGGGACATCCCGAATTGTCTGGGAGGTCCCGAATTATGGGCGATTTTGATTTGTCAGGTCAGGGACAGCTCCAGTAGCCTGGCTGCCAGCCCAACTTCTCCCCGCCCAAAAGAAAATTTGGTCGGGAAGTTGGGTCTGGAGGGTCTCGTATTGGGGACCAACTACAGAAAACCAGAATCTGGGCGAACCAATGAAATTGCCAGGGCGGGCTTTATACGATGATGGACAGATGATCAACAGTAACGTAATAACCCACGTCACAAAACAGCGCTTAAGTTGAATTCGTTTTGAACAAACATGGCTACCGCTGGAGATCTGGAATGTTATGTCTGCTATCGAGTCTGTTTTAGAAGACATCGACAGCGCATTAATTTTGAAAGAGGAACAGAGAGAAGCAATCAAGGCATTTGTCGATGGAAAATATGTTTTTGCCGTCCTTCCTACGGGATTCGGTAAAAGTTTAATTTATCAGCTGGCCCTGATGGTCGCGAAGAAGATGGGACACCTAGTGGCCATTGTGGTTTCTCCTTTTCTTTTGTGGAGTTGTAATCCTAAACGGAGAACTTGTTCGTATATGCATTGCCCTTTATTGTTTCGCTCAAAAAGGTTGACTGTGTGAACAAGTACTCCCCTTACCCTTAAATTAATTTTACAACACCGGCAAAAATCGTTTGTATTCATTCTTCAAGCATACTTCAAGTCTACTTGTAGTTTAGTTCTGTTGACAACAACTATGCGGTGCTTAACATACGTCACATACGTCACATACTCTGTTGCTCTGATTGGTTGTAGATCTATCCAATTGAGCAAAGAGGCATTTGTTTTCCAGGCTCGTTTGAAACACGCCCTGTAGTCAAAGCCCAACGGAGAGTTCTCAGACTCATATTCTGAGTATATTCTGAGAATTATGAGTATGACAACGTCAGGCTACAGCTCCAGTCCCGTATTCCAATCACAGCCTCGCTGGCCAATAATAGGCTACTGTAAACGCGTCAAAACCTTGGGACATGGTTGTTGCTTGTTGGTGACAGTGTGTGTGAACTAGCCACTGGTGAGGTGAGCGTTATAGTGTGTCAAAATGAGAAACTTGTAATAATTGTCTTAACTATTACTATGAACAATACATCCAAGCTAAAACAGTAGTGGTTTGCCAAAATTACACTGAAATTAGTCATTTTATGGTATGGCTAATGAAAGCTTGCGATTTCCGTTATTGTTGGTCAGCTGTTGGCGCGTGCACATGTGCGTGTGCGCACCTGGAAGAAAGTGTCCCTCATTTGGGGTTGAGGAAATTGGCAACCCTACGTTTAAGGTAGACGTAGGTGAAGCACAGTAGTTTGACTGAGCACTCCTGGCCTACCCTCCAGCCCTGATTCCACTAACTGATTTACACGTTCACTCACCAGAAGTACGGTAAAACTCAAAAGGAACATTGATGAATGTGAAGAATGCGGTTGTTGAGTGAGTCTCTTTGGGTGTAGTCTGCAAAGCTCACATTCACAATATAATACAATCCACAAATAACTGTAAATATACAATTGAAGTTTTGTCCGTGTCACACAAAGACACACGCACCAATGTGTGCATCCAATACCGGTTTAGCTGTTTCAAGTAGTAGTTTGTTGTCAAGCTCACCCTGCAGCGCCCCGTGACCCCGCCCCCCGAGGAAATTCAGGAACGAGCGTGACACGTGATTTATTTGCTACAATCCAGTATGGCGGAATTCTTCAGTGAATGATCTCAGGCGCTTTCCCCAACGGGTCCTAAACCCCACAATCTGGTACCGTGCTGCTGGACCTTGGAAACCGTAAGAGACAAGAAAATAATCAAAACAATTAATGTTTAGATGGTATTTTTTCTGCTAGCGCTCCGCCTTTAAAGAAACACACTAAACACATCTCCAGTACAGAAATTGCAAGTGGATAAAATCTGGATAAAGTCTGATTTGGAAGTCTGTAGTTTACTACCGGAGCTCAAAGTGAACTTGATATGGGTTTCTCCTCCGAGTGCTAGCTAAATTTTCACGTGAGTAGAACATTTTATTTGGGTGATTTTACTGTGTTCAGAGTTTAATACATTTTATCATACATTTTAGGTATCGTTAGGGTGCAACATTGTTGTCGTATCTTTTGAGGTGCTTTTGATTGTAGTAGCCTACGACCCAATTTTTCCAGAGGTAACAGTGCTACGACACCAGAATTTACATTGTTCAACAGTTTAAAGTAGTTTACCAGGGAAAATATAAGCGACATGGTTCAAATGAGCGGCTCGTAAATAAAACAATTTGTGACGGGAATTGTTTTTCTTTCCTGCTGGTACTGGTAATTTTCCCTGTTCATTGACATTTAGGCTCATTGAAAAATTAACCATATTGTTTGTGGTAAAACTAAGGTAGTATGTCATACTGTGACGATATATTTTACGTAGCAGGACACTAATAGATGCCATTTAAATCATCTGCAACTGTCAGTGAGTTTGTTTTTATGTTTCTATTTTGTCGGCCTGTTGTTTTTATGTTGTTCGTAAATCGCTTAGGTCGTAAAGTGAATCTCGAAGAGTTTTTAGAGTTAAGTTGGAAGAGATTTTCACCTGGGCTACAGTAGGATATTGTATTAGGTGTGTATCGCTGACATTCTTGCCCCAAAACTGGCCACAGTTCGCCAACATTCTTAATACACTAGGACAAACGAACGGATCCTAAAATATATGGGACATGTTTTTGTTTGACTTGGTATGTAAGCAGTCTATCACATTTCCATTATGAAACATCCCAATTGCTCCCAAACAATGGACTTAATTTCGAACTCGATCTCTTCATCTTTTTTTGAGAAGCATGGTCATGAGTTTCAACAAGGTGTTTGCGGGTGCAGATCATTAGATTGAGGCGATATTATCTATCGAGGAGTCTGCTCGCATATCTAGACCGGACCTCACGTTTGTGTCTCGGCTTTTTGCGCTTAGACTCTAGCGGAAGCTATTCCTTCCACATTCCATCTCCCAAGGACTCTCCAGACTCGTAAATTCCAGGCCTCCCAGGAAGACGGTCATAGCCGCCTTCCAACACTTGGCACTGGCAACCACTTCTTAATAACGACTCAACTAAGCTTATGGAACTACACGTAGCCTACTAGTATTCCATACACTAAAATACAAAATATTGAGACTTATCTGACCTGACGTGCGCTGTGTAATTCAGGTCCTTAAAAGATAACAGCATAGGATGATCGACTAGACTTGTCAGACGATCTTCTCAGGGGTAGGTGTTGATGGGATTAGTTGTCTGTTTGAGCCTCAAGCTGCAGTATCTTGTACCGTAACACGGGTAACTCCCGTGGCTTAGAGTCAATCATATTCTTTTTGTAATAGTTATCAAACACCGTTATCAAAGAAGGATCACTTTATTTCAAAGCTAAAGAATGGATACAGCTTGAAAACTCTCATGTGAAGGAGAGGAGACATGGACAGTGGGTCCCCCTGAACCCCTCCCTCTGTCACTCCAAGCCTGTCCAGCGCCCCTCCTGATAGGCTATCAGGGACCTGATCCCGCCCCTCCAACTCCCCTTCCTAACAAACACAACAATTAGGATAAGTTGGCAGTCAGAAGAGAGTAGGTGTTTGTTGTCGTTGCCTCTCTTATGAAAGCTAATAGGGCCGTTAATAGGGCTGTCTACTTTGGGACAGAGGGACATGTGCTCCTCCAAGCACGACACACACACACACACACACAGCATGACACACACACAGCACGACACACATGCCCAACACACACACACACACACACAGCCAGGCTCCAGAAACAGCCTGCCTGCATTCAAGACTCCCATCATCCCCCGTGTGTTAAGTCACTCAGCTTAATGTAGTAGATTCAAGTGTGAAGGAGGCTTCAAGCTTCCCTGTGGAAGGAGAGCGAGGGAGGAGAGCTGGGGAAGGGGCCTGCTGCTGATGGGGAAAGTGGAATAAAAGGGAAAGAGGATGAAGGAAAGGGTTCTGGAGATGGGAGAGGATGGCTGTGCACGGCAGTCTGGAGAGCTGTCGTTTAGGAGGCTTGGCTGATGACAGGGAAAGTGTCCACTTCCTGTTTTTTGTTTGGCTGAGAATAGACAGCCTTTTGTCGCCATGGCACAGTGCGGGGGTGTCGGGACTCACACTAGCGACGGAAACGAGCCGAGTCAAGTCTATTATGGAGGACAAGACCCTCCCTCAGCACCTGTGGAACCCGCACCACACAAGCGTCTCCCTTTTCCCCATCTTCTGTTTTTCATCAGAAAGAACTGGTGTTGGCTGTGTTTCCTGTGGCCTTGTACGGTGAACAAAGCATCATCAAGCTTTATGAGTTCACAGAAAATCAATTAGTCCCCAGCTATCTGGCTGTTTTTCAAACCGTCCCCCTTCCCTCCACTGTGTTCTGTTTTACTACCTTCAGATGAACAGGTTTTAACGGAAGCTGACATTTCCGTCGTGGTCTCGGGTGTTAAGCTGACACATGATACATGAGCATTGCTGTCCAATTTGAATCTAAAACTTGGGGTCCTGTTGTTGCGTGATAATGATTTAAACAAGTCTCCTTGTGTCTAACTAACCTGACTGTCCAGCTGTTTCAGGCTTGGCTGGTTGTGATGTAGGCAGTGGGTCACAGGACTCTTGTTTTGATACACCTTCTTACAGATGGTCTCATCAGAGCAACACTGCTTCCATCATTCAGCCTGTTGGATCATGTCGTGGTACGTTTTAAGTCATGGAAATGTGGCTGGGGAGGTTTTGGTACGATGGGAAGATGATTTCACGTCTGAAGATCGGCACAGTGTCCTGACTGACCCTGCAGGGTACACCTCCATGCTTGTTGTCATATTTTACCTCTTCATTGCATTCCTCCTGAAATGTTTAGGCAGGCTGACAGTTGGGGTATGAAATCAAGTTTTGGAACTGAAACTATTTCTCAACAGGCACAAGTTGAGGCATGGTCTTACTGTGGCGTCGGCTGCTGCCCTGAAGCCACGTTCAGTTGAGGAGATGGAGGATGGGGGTGTGTAGTTTAGGGTGGAGTGTGAGTGTTGTGTCAACACTGGGGCGGCCCTGTCACGTCAGATGGGGTATCACCCTCCTGCCCTCCCCCACACCCATCACCCCCTGCCCTCCCAGTTTCATCACTCACAGAGAGGACTCTCAACCGAGACCGTCACGATCATCAAAACAACACAGAAGTTCCTTCTGCTAATAAAAACAAAACACCAACATGCCAATTATGGTTGCGTGGAGGAGTACACATGGATGCTAAGCTAACCGGCTCCCTGAGTGAATTATTCATAGTCAATTAGGCCTGAGAGTCGGCTGCTGCTGTCTTAGCAGAGGTGCGTTTCAGTGATTCATTTGGCGTGCGCCACGTAAGACCCTAATTGTTGTTTACCGCTCACAATCCCACACCACATGTTATTTTGATTCCGTCGTGATTACTCCAAAGCATCTCCAAGTGCCTGGGAAATGAACTCCATTACGCTGCAGGAAGACCATATTTCTTCCGAGCGCCGGCATTTCAGACGGCATGTCGCAAACGGGCTGTAATTCAGGTCCCGTCTGCGCGTCAGTCGGGGAACGGCGTGTGGAGGTAAGAGTTGTGGGCCTCAGATCAAATCAAACTTTATTTATATAGCGCATCTCATACCAAGAGGCAACACAATGTGCTTCACAGAAGAGAGATGGGGGTGAGGGGGAATACAAACACTTATGTTTGACACAAATTTTCCAGAGGGAAGCAAAAACTAGATCACCCATTTGGGCCGATATAAGAGCCTAGGTAGCAGAAGGTGCTGCAGCTGGTTGTGGCGCTGGAACGTGTTCCTGAGGGAACGTGTTTCTGGAGACCCTCCCAGGAGAAGACATGGGGGCACCTGCTATACGTCTGGGGGTCGTGGGGGTCAACTGCAATGTGTGAGAAAGTTAGTTGTCAGTTAAACATTTCTCGGTTTCTCTGCAGTCATAATACACCCTGTACCTCACGCTAGTCATCATGGAGAAGCCTGGAAGAGACCCATTCTAGCCTGCAGGCTAGGCTGTTCATAAGCACCTACCTCAGCACAATTACGTGTGGTATTGTGGTGTCAGTGTGACCCTGGTATGTGAGGTCACTTGTAACATGTTGTGACAGGCTGTGAGAGCGCAATTCACATTTGTACTAAAAAGTTACACCGCATTCAAACAAAGAGCTTGAGAGTTGTATTTCACTGTGGTGAATGTTTGAGGTGGCTATGTAAAAGGTTTTGAATATATTTCGCAAGAGTATTGAGTAGTTCATTGGCCAACACTTTACATTAAAACCAGAAGTCACTGTGCCTGTCATGGTTGTTGTAAACCTTCTGCATCCATCAATAGCACCACCAGTTAAGACCAAACTTTTCAAGGCATACTGTACCCCCATGTATACTGCCCACTTGTGGAAGCACTACAAAAAGAGTAGTATGCACAGACTGAATGAACAGACAGAATGTTGCCTATAATGATGGCTTGCGGATGCCGCTAAGGGTACCGCGATGGAGCAGTGCAAGCCAAATGTTTGTCAATGTGGATGTGCCCACCTGCCCTGCAGTGCTGCGCAGACTCATGTACAGCTGCATGTGCAGACTTACAACCTCTATGAACAGTATCATCCTGGTACTAACCAATCCAGCACTATGTTCAGTGCAATGCTTTTCTAATATGTGGACTCACTGGCGTCTGAGCCTCCTCTGAAAATTATGTACCTAGTGATTTTATTATATGTTTGTCGGTTTTAATCTATGGACCTAGTAAGTGTCCAAAATAAAGCTTATGATGAATAGCTGTTTGTTTCTCCTCAGATCCGGGGCCTCAGAGGAGTCACCGTATGGTCGTCATAGCAGCAGGCTTACAGGGTCGTCATAGCAGCCGGCCTACAGTATCGTCATAGCAGCAGACCTACAGGGTGGTGGACATCTACAGATGCCTGCCATGGTGTCACCATGATCCTCTGACCCAGCCCACTTCTCCATCGCCTCGCTGCCTCCATGACACTACCAGGGCAACAGATGGTGTTCTCCAACCCCCCCACTGAGGAGCACTGAGGTCTTCTCACCCCACCTCTTCATCCTCCTCCACCTGCTCACCAGTCCAGACAGGCAGCAGAACAATGAGCTCACCTAGTCGCCCAGGTAAGAGAGCGGCTCTGATTGGGTGGTTTGATACGAACAATATCAAATGCTTAAATCGTGTTTGTGTGTGCGCATTCTTCTACAACTTCCTGTGAAGTCTTCTGTAAACGTTCTCACAACTGCGGGTCAAGCCAAGTTGCCTTCTTTTGCTGTCTCTGTGAGAGGATGTCAGATCAGCGACCGATGGCTGCCTGAGCTGTTCTAACGGTGTGTTCAGTGACTGCAGGTGTGTCGCTTCAGGTGAACACACACCACCAGGTCTTGTTGGGTGTTCGCCATTACAAAACTAGTTGAAACCCCTTGAGGGTTTAGATGTG
Organism: Hypomesus transpacificus; assembly: GCF_021917145.1. Taxonomy (NCBI): domain Eukaryota; kingdom Metazoa; phylum Chordata; class Actinopteri; order Osmeriformes; family Osmeridae; genus Hypomesus; species Hypomesus transpacificus. The sequence goes on along the minus strand of NC_061082.1, from coordinate 1,205,408 downwards.
GGTGTGTGTGTGTCTGCCACTCACAGAAGCTCCAACAAGGTCACTCCAAACTGGATTTAGCTGTACCTTGTCCGTGTGTTCCCCACCCAGGGCACCGTTAGGGGGGCTCAGGACGTCTAGCCGCCCCCCCTTTGAGCCCCGTGGCTGTGGAGGGAGAGACTGTGGGTCCCCAGGTAATCCGGGTGTAATGGGCTTTACCCTGGCCACAAGCTGGGCCAGAGAACTGTGATCCCTGGTGTCACCTGCTGCTAACCCAAGCTTCCTCTTCTAGAGATGGGGATTGGGGTTAGTGGGATTGGGTGGGGGATCCCTCCCTCTCACTATGGCCCTGTCCTCATGGTCCATTGATAGTACGGTGGTTTTTACAATTAGTGTACCACCCCTTATGGTACCGCCCCTTAGGGTACCGCACCTTAGGGTACCGCCCTTCCCTGCCCAGAAACTAGTAGGGTTGGGGTTAGGGTACAGGTTAGTGACATTAGTGTTCGGCTAATCGTAAAAGGTCAGTCTGTGTCTCCACGTGTGACTCCTGCCTTCTCCTGTAGGATCACTGAGAGTCTGAATATTAAATCTGCCTGGACTCTTAAGCTGTGATGCCAGTAGAAGGAATAAGAGGTGAGAAATTTAAATTGTGCCCCCTTTCTATCTGTCCTAGTGTCAGACTAGCTGGGTAAGCTTGATTCTCAGAGCTTAGCCGAGTTGCTGCAAGCAGCACTAAGAGTACTAGCCCCAACCAGAGGGAGGGGATTACTGCTGTGCTGAGGATGGCTGGGCTAGGCCGGACTAGACTCATCGGGAAGTCTTAATCACTTATTAACCGTGCCACTGCTGTTGGCACAGCGCTGAATGGATGCTTAATTCCATTCCCAGTACACTTCCTCCCTCCGTCTCCTCCCTGTTTTTAACCACCGTGATGACAGCTCGGGGAGGGATGGATGCTCTAAGCTGCGTTGAGTAGATGTAGGGTGTGTCTTGTGAAGAAATCCCCGCAGAATGTTCTATGACATACAGTAAAACAAATGAATTCCAAGCACTTGTAAACTGGTTTTCACAATCTAGCTTTTTACTCAGTACAGTGGATTGGTCCTGAAGGAAATGAAATCAGGTATTGAAGCAACGTCCAGTTGTCAGAGCTTTTCTTGAGTCATGGTGCAGATTCCCGGACGCGTATCGCCTGCCCAGCCCTCATACCTGACTGTGCAGGACATGACTTGAGCGGTGATCATTAATTCATTGTGTTTGGAATTCCATTCCGAAACGCCCTGTGTGTACGCGTGCGTGTGTGCGCTCAGTGGGGATCCTCAGCAGGGTGCTGTGTGTGTGTGGAGTCCATCCTGAAAGGCTGTGTGTTTCTGCTTCTCTAGTTGGTGATGCGTGGATTCGGACTGGCTCCCTTCCGGACTCGGTCTTGTCTCTACCTGTTCATGCATGCGTCTAGTGCATCAGCCCTGTCTTGGCTGAATATTGCCTTTTAAACTTATTGTGTGTAATGCAAGTTTCTCACTGGTAAAGGTGTAGCAAAACCACATGCATTGGCATTCTTTATGAGTAGGTTATTAGATCTGATTAACCTTATGAAGCAAACGGAAGCAGTTATACAGCACCACACTCTTCTTCGGATGTCTCTGGTTAAACCCTGGTCCAGGGGGTGAACTCTTTCCCTCTCCAGTACCTCCTCCCCAGTCACCTGCTCAGGTACGTGTGGTCCCAGTCACCTGCTCAGGTACGTGTGGTGTACACGCTCCTCAGGTGCTTGGTGCAGGGGAGAGGGGACGACACTGGTAGAGGGGACGACACTGGGAGCGCCACGTGAACGGGGTCTGGACCCACTGCTGGGCTGCTAGGGGAGGAACGTGCCATCAGGTCGCAGCCCTCAGTCTGGGAATTCCATTCTTCTTGCATAACCGCTGTGTATGGTTTCATAATCAGAGATTGTGACTTCCACACTGGGAGTGTGGTCACTATGGCTCTGGGAAGCGTGCTTCCTGCTGTGGGAGCGTGCTTCCTGCTGTGGGGGCGTGCTTCCTGCTGTGATAGCGCGCTTCCTGCTGTGATAGCGTGCTTCCTGCTGTGATAGCGTGCTTCCTGCTGTGATAGCGTGCTTCCTGCTGTGATAGCGCGCTTCCTGCTGTGAGAGCGTGCTTCCTGCTGTGATAGCGCGCTTCCTGCTGTGGGAGCGTGCTTCCTGCTGTGATAGCGCGCTTCCTGCTGTGGGGGCGTGCTTCCTGCTGTGGGAGCGCGCTTCCTGCTGTGATAGCGCGCTTCCTGCTGTGATAGCGTGCTTCCTGCTGTGATAGCGTGCTTCCTGCTGTGATAGCGTGCTTCCTGCTGTGATAGCGCGCTTCCTGCTGTGAGAGCGTGCTTCCTGCTGTGATAGCGCGCTTCCTGCTGTGGGAGCGTGCTTCCTGCTGTGGGAGCGTGCTTCCTGCTGTGGGAGCGCGCTTCCTGCTGTGAGAGCGTGCTTCCTGCTGTGATAGCGCGCTTCCTGCTGTGGGAGCGTGCTTCCTGCTGTGATAGCGCGCTTCCTGCTGTGGGAGCGCGCTTCCTGCTGTGATAGCGCGCTTCCTGCTGTGGGGGCGTGCTTCCTGCTGTGGGAGCGCGCTTCCTGCTGTGATAGCGCGCTTCCTGCTGTGGGAGCGCGCTTCCTGCTGTGATAGCGCGCTTCCTGCTGTGGGGGCGTGCTTCCTGCTGTGGGAGCGCGCTTCCTGCTGTGGGAGCGCGCTTCCTGCTGTGGGAGCGCGCTTCCTGCTGTGAGAGCGTGCTTCCTGCTGTGGGAGCGTGCTTCCTGCTGTGGGAGCGTGCTTCCTGCTGTGAGAGCGTGCTTCCTGCTGTGAGAGCGCGCTTCCTGCTGTGGATGACGAGCTTCCTGCTGTGGATGATGAGCTACAGGGAGGCGTGAGGTGTTCCCCTCTCCTGTAATCCAGGTTGCATGTTTTACTGCTTGTAGTTGTAGGTACACGAGACTGAAGATTGCACACCTCTTATCTGGCCTGGTTTTATGGCTTTCTAGAAGTGAGGAAGTTATTAAGTTGCCGTTTTTAAGTGTTGTGTTAACAATTTCTAGATAACATCCTTCAGCATGTTTGCAGTCTGTGAATGAGTCTGGATTCTTAGAAACCATGGTCACGAGCATGCCGTGTTGGAAGGTCGTTTCCTGTTCAAAGGTTGTTTCCTGTTGACAGTTCACAGAAGTCCCTCTTCCATAAAGTGCTAACATTGAACATTGGACAAATTGTTCAGTTAACATATCCACACCAAGGGTTGTTAGGCTGTTGTTTTCTTTCAAAATGATGTTTAGAGGACACCTGTCTCATCCACATCTGCAAACACACAAGTAGGATAGATTCTGATGTAGTTGTAGTGGTTTGTCACAACACATTTATGTGTTTGGTTGTGATGAGTGTTTTTTGTCTGCAGTTATGATGACAGGTTACTGTTTAGTTCCCTGTGAATACATCTGTATGTGTCAGGATTAGCTGGCCTGCAGGTCCTGCTCGTGGCTACACAGACGGCTTGCTAGCCCTCTCCCGCTTCCAGCTGTTCCTGAGACGCATCGTAGCGTCATTTGGATGTCACAGGCCCGGTGTGCTGATGTCACAGGCCCGGTGTGCTGATGTCACAGGCCCGGTGTGCTGATGTCACGGTGACGCAGGCCCCCTGTCATGTTTGTCTCTCTGCTTTGGTCTGTCTGTTCTGAACCCTTCAAAAGGTTGCAGGTTTAAATCCCCCCATGTTTCTTTGGATAAAAGCATCTGCTAAATGAATACATTATTCTTGTAGGCGTCTTGGCCGGAGGTGGTTCAATCAATGTTATCACACGGATGACGAGTAGCTTTGTGAGTCAGACGGGTGTACAGACAGATCCAAAATCCATGCCTCTGCAGAGAACCTGGATGAGACAGAAAAGTATATCCAGGTGTCTTGTCTGTGAATGTAGAACTTGTAGCGCTACCTTACTTCCGTCAACAGAGTGCTACTCTCCCTGGCCTGGTCATGGATGTCAGAGGTATGCTCCTCGTGAGACGAGTCCTCAAGCAGCCAAGGAATTCATCCAACCTGTGGACAACCGTTTAGACAGTAGTGCTGACACTTGTCCACGTCCAACTGTTTCCTGCTTCCAGAGCCCAGATCTGGGAGCACTGTAGAGCCTTTGTTCCTGTTATACTTGGGAGGTGATGGCTGGCTGGGTGACATGTAGCTTGGCGTTTTGTAACTGGTTTATAGCCCTGGCCAAAGGCTCGCTAAGTCCAACAAACACTCTCTCTCTCTCGTCAGAGCCAGGTCCCCCTCTCCTCTCTTCTCCTCTCTCTCTCTCTCGTCAGAGCCAGGTCCCCCTCTCTTCTCCCTCCGTGGGTAATTGCTGGCAGGCCCGACCGGGGAATCTTGCGTCAATAATTCGTCACGAGGGGCCACTCCCCTGGGTGGAACAGAGAGAGGCAGGTCTACGGAGGCCCAACCAGGCCAGCAGGGGCCCGACAGCCCCACACAGCAAGCCAGACACCAGCACGTTCATCCACACAAGACAAGCCTCCACTTTCAGAGCAAATGTCAGCTGTCCCACAGACACAGCAAGCTCTAGTAAGATAGCTTTCATGCTGGACTCTTTGTGGACGTAATATTTGAAGACACTTGTATTTCATGTTTAGCAAACAGGTTGTCTGATGTGAGAGTTGCATCTAGCACCAGTATTGGAAGTGTACACCTCAAGCAGAGTGCTGTCAGGTTGGGGGGAGTGGGGGGTTAGTTTTTGGGGGTTTGGAGGGGGGCTAAACAACAGACTGGTGCTTCACATAAACCCTTTAGAGTTATTTTCTAACTCTCTATCCATGGCAGATGGTTGTGAATTATTCATGTGAAGTTTGCAGGAAGTGCACGGCCAAGTGCAGATTTATCCCCAAGATTATTCCATATCAGAGAAGGGGGGAACATGATTCAGAGTCTTAGAGGAGGACTAATCTTCTTGCAAGAAACAGTAGAGTGTAAACAACATAACAAACAGCTCTCCTTCCCTAATCTTTTTCTTCAATATTAAGCACGGGGGATTGCGGTTTGTTATTACCTGTTTACAAGCTCCCTGACAAACTACAGGCTGATGCCACATTACAGGACAGAATAACTGGAACGTCTTTCACACTTTACAGTTCCCAAATCAAGATTGTAGTTTTTAAATTTGAATAATTGTTTTTAAACTAAATACTATAGGACAGAATATATTTACATTTAGTCATTTATCAGATGCTCTTATCCAGATTGATATATATATATACAGTGCCCTCCAAAAGTATTGGAACAGTGAGGCCAATTCCTTTATTTTTGCTGTAGACTGAAAACATTTGGGCTTGACATCAAACGATGAATGTGAAACCAGAGATCAACGTTTCAGCTTTTATTTCCAGGTATTTACATCAGGATCTGATGCACAAATTAGAAAATATCACCTTTTTGTTCAAACCCACCCATTTGTCACGTGAGCAAAAGTATTGGAACATATGACTGACAGGTGTGTTTTGTTGCCCAGGTGTGTCCTATTACATACATTATTCAATCAATAAATACCACTGAATGTCTACACTCAGGTTCAGATTGGGTAAGATAGGTTTTGTCTATGCAGACTGTATTCAGAGGTGAAAACAACATGAAAACCGGAGCGCTGTCTTTGGGTGAAAAACAAGCAATTGTGAGTCTTAGAGAAGATGGAAAATCAATCAGAGCCATTGCAGAAACATTGGCCATAGCCAGTACAACCATTTGGAATGTCCTGAAGAAGAAGAAAACTACTGGTGTACTAAGTAACAGACGTCGAACAGGTAGACCAAGGAAAACATCAGCAGTTGATGACAGAAACATTGTGAGAGCTGTAAAGAAAGACCCTAAAACAACTGTTAGTGAGATCAGCAACAACCTCCAGATGGCAGGAGTGAAGGTATCACTATCTACTGTTCGCAGAAGACTTCATGAACAAAAGTACAAGGGCTACACCAGAAGATGCAAACCACTCATTAGCAAGAAGAATAGGAAGGCCAGGCTGGAATTTGCCAAAAAGTACAGAGATGAACCTCAAAAATTCTGGGACAAAGTTTTATGGACTGATGAGACAAAGATTAACTTTTACCAAAGTGATGGAAAGGCTAAAGTTTGGAGAAAGAAAGGAACTGCTCATGATCCCAAACACACAAGCTCATCTGTGAAACACGGTGGAGGTAATGTCATGGCTTGGGCTTGCATGGCTTCTTCTAGGACGGGCTCATTAATCTTCATTGAGGATGTAACACATGATGGCAGCAGCAAAATGAACTCGGAAGTCTACAGAAACATTTTGTCTGCCAATTTAAGGAAAGATGCAACCAAACTGATTGGCAGAGCCTTCATCATGCAGCAAGATAACGACCCAAAACACACTGCCAAAACAACAAAGGAGTTCATCAGGGGCAAGAAATGGAAGGTATTAGACTGGCCAAGTCAATCTCCAGACTTAAACCCTATAGAGCATGCATTTTACCTGCTTAAGAGGAGACTGAAGGGAGGAACCCCACAAAACAAACAACAACTGAAAGAGGCTACAGTGAAAGCCTGGGAAAGCATCAAAAAGGAAGAATGCAAAAGTTTGGTGACGTCAATGGGTCACAGACTTGCTGCAGTTATTGAAAGCAAAGGATTTGCAACTAAATATTAAGTCTTATTCACTTAAATATGTTTTAAGTATATCTGTTCCAATACTTTTGCTCACATGACAAATGGGTGGATTCAAACAAAATGTGATATTTTCTTAGTTGTGCATCAGATCCTGATGTAAATACCTGGAAATAAAAGCTGAAACGTTGATCTCTGGTCTCACGTTCATTATTTGATGTCAAGCCCAAATGTTTTCAGTCTACAGCAAAAATAAAGGAATTCGCCTCACTGTTCCAATACTTTTGGAGGGCACTGTATATATATATCTATATGTATTTTGCATGTCAGTCTAAACTATCCGACATATCACATAGGCATCTCCATAACTGCTCTCCAACTCTGTTCTGTGTTATGTTAATGATCTGACCTTTCCTACTGACCCTGTTCTGCTGGGTCTGTCTCCCCTGATATCTGCCGGTGAGGAGGGCCTTCTGCTGGTGCTATCAGAAGCCCACAGCTCTGCATCATGTTGGACTGGCTAGTGTCTGGGACGGGCGACTGGAAAGTGAAGCGTAATCTTCAAAAGAGGGGCTTAACCTCCCCTGCCCCGCCCAGATGAGTCCTAGTCTGGAGGAGGGAGGATCTCAGGAACAGGGTCCCGGGTGTTAATTGATGTGTTTCAGACTCTGGCTTTTAAAGTTGGCTCAAGATGATTGAAGTCAAGCAGAGGAGGGCTTCTGCAAAGTCTTTTTTTGTATTGTTTAATACTCCAAACTGCATGGGGGACAGAAGTTCTACTTTTGTCTCAAACTTAGTTTGTCATCTGTTCCCTAGCAGACGAGTCTTACTGTACCGCTGGATTCAGTAGCTTCCCTTCATATCTGGAGTCGCTGCAGTTGAGCGTCACAGAAATGTTATTGTTCTCATTCAGTCACTGGAAATATTTCCACAATGGGTGGATGGATGTGGGGGCAGAGTGGGAACAGGCTAAACAAAACCTCAAGAGAACAATGGAAGAGACTGTGGAGAAATACGATTACTGCCTCTTCATTGTGATTTCTCCTACTGTTTTCCATAATATCTCAGTCGACTAATCTCATTTTCCAACGAAACGCTCATCAGATCATCCTTTTAGTCTTTTTGTTCTGAATGTATTGAGTGCTTTGGGCTGGGCTTTGCTAGAGGGGAAAGTTACCAACTAAATTGTAAGTGTGTTCAAATTCTTTGTGCTTTTGTGCCAAATTGCCTTTAAGATCCTCTAAATCATCGTCCTGTGTGTTGAGTGATGCCGATTCTTCTTGGTTATTTTCTTCTGTTACATAAAGAGGCTCCCTGACAGAGGACAGCGTCTCAGGAGGCAGACTGACATTCATTCACCAGGATACATGATTGCCTGAAATATCTGAATTTCTGTTTGTTTAACTTGATACTGTGTGCCAGGGAGGCTGTCTGTTGGGTGGTTTGAATCACTCCACATGTGTCTTAGCATCGTGGAAAGAACTTGGTAATTACAGCGCTGTGTGTTTTATAGCGCTGGCTGGCACGTCTGGAGGGAGGTGCCTACACACACGTCTGCTAGCCTGTTCCAACATGTGGAGAGCTCTCAGTATCTGTCTGGGGTCTGGCTCTACAGCCATACCTGCCTTCTGGAGACCTCTCACAGCCTACAGGTTCACATTTGGAAAGGCCAGCTGTCCGATCTGGCAACCACAACAGAGTTCATCAGAGGATGAATGGAGATTAGAGCGAGCTACGTCCTCCTGATTCCTCTGTCTCCGGCAAGCCTGGGGGCGGGCAGGGACGCGGGGCAGGCCTGGGGGCAGGCAGGGACACGGGCAGGCCTGGGAGCGGGCAGGGACGCAGGGCAGGCCTGGGGGCAGGCAGGGACGCGGGGCAGGCCTGGGGGCAGGCAGGGACACGGGCAGGCCTGGGGGCGGGCAGGGACGCAGGCAGGCCCGGGGGCAGGCAGGGACGCAGGCAGGCCTGGGGGCGGGCAGGGACGCAGGCAGGCCTGGGGGCGGGCAGGGACGCAGGCAGGCCTGGGGGCGGGCAGGGACGGAGGCAGGCCTGGGGGCGGGCAGGGACGCAGGCAGGCCTGGGGGCGGGCAGGGACGCAGGCAGGCCTGGGAGCGGGCAGGGACGCAGGCAGGCCTGGGGGCAGGCAGGGACGGAGGCAGGCCTGCGTCTGGCTGGCGAAGGACAGATAGGCAGAGACTCAGTCAGAACTAGGACAGGGACCCTGTTTGAAGTCAGATGGATTGTCCCAAGGCAGTAATTTCCTCTTCCGCTGGATGTTACAGCCTAAAACAAAACAAAAAACAAAGTTAGGCTGTTGCACAACCCCAGCAGACCTCCCTGGGTCTCCAGGGGCAGAATGAAGCTCTGAAACGGAGACCTTAACTCCTGGCGCTGCTGTGTACTGTGACCTTGCACACAAACATCCAGACCTTTTCATTCTCCCAGGATTGTAAGACGCAATCTGCGCTGTTTCGTTGCACCGGCGGTCGGAGTGGAGGTTTTAGGGTTAGAGTTGGCGTCCAGCGAACCTCAAACAGCCCGCTGCGAGAGAGGGAACACAGGGAGGGGGACTCTGGGCACCGGGGGGGCTCTGGGGACCGGGGGCTCTGGGCACCGGGGGGCTCTGTGACGTCAAAGCTGAGGAGTCCTGGTTTGACCAGGTGTGCATCTCCCTGCCAGTCGCTCTGGGAGGAGAGAGGGGAGGGGATCGCTCTGGGAGGAGAGAGGGGAGGGGATCGCTCTGGGAGGAGAGAGGGGAGGGGATCGCTCTGGGAGGAGAGAGGGGAGGGGATCGCTCTGGGAGGAGAGAGGGGAGGGGATCGCTCTGGGAGGAGAGAAGGGAGGAGATCGCTCTGGGAGGAGAGAGGGGTGAGTTGAGGTCTTGGACAAAACAAATTCCATGCAGGTGATCAAGGTAAATGAGAGAGATCGAGAGTTTGAAGTGGACAGAGATTTCAGTGGAGAAAATGTGAGCTCTAATCCAGCTACATCATCAACACTTGGAAGGGAAATGGTGAGAGCTGGCTACTGCTTACCTGTGTCTCAGTGATGGAACCATTTCCTACTGAGGCACAACTATAACACACACATGCACACGCGCAGACACACAGTGACATTAACAAAGGCTTTGGCACAAGATCCAATTCCAACACTGATTACACACTCATGGTTTCATCTCTAGCAAACTCTAATGACTTGGTGAATGTGAGGGTTTCTCATAAATGCTCCAGTGACCCCCTCTTGTGAGTGTGTGAGGTGTTTTTGTGCATGTGTACGGGACTGATCAACTCATTGTTGAGAACAGCTGGTGATAGTATAGCTGCTGTGACGCCCACACATTCCTGCGCTCCACCCTCCTGCGCTCCACCTTCCAACACACACACGTAAACACTGCTTTTCAGTGACCCAGCACAGCAGAGTAGAAAGATTTTGTAGCGCACCATGATGAAGTGAACATCAGCTGACCTGAGTGAGGAGGCAGTAGGTGTGTTGTCTGTCCAGGCAGTGTGTTCATACCTGCTTCCCAGCAGGGAGGAGAGACGGTGTTGATGAGCCCCCGATGCTCATTAGCGATCCAGCTCCACGCTGTGTGGCGTCTGATCAGACCTGGAAGCTGCCTTCAGATCAGGAGACGTTTAGCTCTGCTCACCGAGATGTAGCCCTGGCCTGGTGCAGAAACTTGGCGTGTCGGATAGCAACGAAGATAAACAGCTACGCTAACTCCACTACCACTCACGCAGTTGTTATCTCTATCAAATGCAACTTTCGTTTTCAACATATGCGCTAATGCTCTTGCGTAACCCGCCATTCTCACTTAGAACTGGAGTCCCAATTGTTACAGTAATAGTCTACAATAGACATTCTCAACCCAGTTTGATATGATCCACTGCCTATTATCCACTGCCTGTACAGCTAACCAGCAAGGGCGAAAATACCGCGTTTTGATATCACAGCCTGGAAACATAGCTAGCTACATTAGATGTTATCACCTTGGTCTGTGCCTGTGGCGTTTCTGCAGATGTCTTTTTGTAGTTTTAGTTTGCTAGCTATCTCCAGCTACTGGACTGATCTACTGTAGTGTCCGTAAACGTGCGCAGGTTTGTGACGTTTTGACGTTCACTTGACGTTTGTGATTGTGGTTAGCTAGTTAGCTACCGTTAGCTTAACTTTTGCCAACTTTGCGGTTAAGTTTAAATGTTATACAATCAGTTTAAATATCTGATCTCGCCAGTCTTTCTTGCAAGCGCTGCAGCTGTGTGTCAACAGCAGCGAATTGTGTTGTCCCAGGTAAAGAGCTGAAGGCCAGCAGAATGGGGTTGTCCCAGGTAAAGAGCCGAAGCGGCTCGCAATGGAAGCCTCTGAAATGCTCTGAGGAATATGGGAGCAGACCTGCTAGCCCTAATCTTCTGCAAGGCATTTATTGTTTTTTTTAGGCATGTTCTATAATAACAGCACATGGTTTTGAGTCGATGACGTACTTTTAGCGGTCCACAGCTGTGTCAGTGGGGGATATAGAGCGTTGGGCTGGACCTATGGTCTGCTAGGCCGTCATCCTCCACTTTAGCTTAATCCACTGCGTCAGATATGTCTCTATTCTCCCGGTTATTGTTGCTCTTTATCCGATTACCCCAACTCTCTACTAGTCTTGATATAAATATTAATCTGCGATGGACAGAGTGTAAACAAACGAACCGCTCGCTTGACCATCAGAGGAAATGCCTTTGTGGTCTGTCTCCAGTTGTTGCGTCGGTACGCGGAGAATGATCAGGACTGTTCTAGGAAAAAAATGCTTCTGGGAAAAGCAGGGCAGCTGACCAACACTGATAGCCTACTAGTTGCCCTACATGCATCTACTCTCACCTCGCAACGTCTGGTCAAGTCTGTTTATTCTCAATTCACCTTATTTTGTCAGCTTCTGTCAAAGTTAAACCCCCTTCTGCCGTCATCACTAAAGCCCCTAGGCCTATTGGCTTTCAAAGCTCGGGGGAATTGTTCGAGATTGACAATTTACTGAGACTGGAAAAATGAAGGAGGGGGAAAAAATAAAAACGAGAAAATCTACTCCCACACAGTTGTGATCGCATATTCATATTGTCTGCGATTGTTATCTGACTGTCCAAATACATCCCTTATCCCCCATTGGCCAATTAGCCTGTTGCTCATTATCGGAGGCGAAAACTCTTTTTCTGTTCAGGCATGTTTTGTGTTTTGGGAGAAGCAGCAAACGTAGGCAGAGTTGTTTCTGAGAACCACACAGCCCAGATATTCCCTCAAACTGTTCCTGGAATCTGCACACATTCGCATCTGAGACAAGCTTGCATGATCCATGGAACCGTTAGTTGACTTGTCTGAGTTGTGCTTTGATTAAAGTCATATTTTCCACCTACAGGCCTACTGCTGGGTCACACATGCAAGTGTAATGAGGCCAGAGAAGCTATCAGTGTTCAGAATACTACGCCTCAAGAAAAAACCTTGATTTTCTTTCTTCCCTATGCTCATTCATATCTCATGCCATTGGTCGAGAGGAAGCCAGTTGAATGAGAGAGTGGGTGTGAGATGGCTAATGCACATTAGCTGATAGCAAAATGAATGGACTGTTGAGGTAATTGTGCAAGCGAATGCCACGGTCCTGGGCTAAATAACTGAGTTAGAGGTAATGCTGTTGGAGGTTAATGAGAAATGCTGTTTGTTTATGAGGGGTGGTGTGTAAAGTAGTAGAATATGATATTAAATAGAAGGCCTGCTCATATTTTCCTTCTTTTATATCTATTCTCTCTTCATCCTTTCACTCTCTCCCTCGCTCTCACTCTCTCTCCTCCCTCTCTCTTTCTTTTCCTCTCTCTCTCTCTCTCTCTTACCACCGTATTGCCCACGCAAAGCTTTCTTTAGTCATTCTCTTGTTGTCTTGTCATTTTGATCAGGTCATTAGGGCATGCGTACCACGCATTCACACATCCGATGAAGCTTATATACAAGTACACACTTATATACAGGCACATAGCACACACACCATCAGTGCCCTTGCATACAGACACACACACACACACACATTGTGTAGGTGCAGCACAATCGTTTGTGTTACACCAACTTATCATGAGTCGTACTCTTAAACACATGTCATCCTTCACCGGTGGTTTGAAGCTGCTGGAGGAGCCAGTACCTGTCGCCCAGGACTCCTACCCTGTCAGCCCAGCTCCACACTGCCTACCTGCCAGGGGTATTTATAGACTGGCCTCAACCTCCCTCCCTCCCTCCCTCCCTCCCTCCCTTTATCTCTCTGTTACTCTCTCTCTCTTTCATTCTTTCTTTCCTCTCTCACACCACACAGGCATACACAGGACAGAGTGTAGTTCAGTACAAAGGGAGGATTGTTGTCCTCTCTCATTGATCCAGGCAGGGCAGGATCCCCCCAGTGCCCGCCTCTCTCCCCCCCTCCCTCCCTCCTCAGGCAGCCAGCTGTTTGACGGAGCATCTGTCTGACGGAGCATCTGTCTGCTCCACGCTGCACGCTCCCTCTGGGAGCTGCAGATAGGCCGCTGCTACCAGGCTGAAAGGGCCCTTGTGTCTGACCACGGCCAGTGCTGAGGGTGCCCACTGCTGGAGCTACCAGCTTGGCATCACCACACACACCACACACACACACACCACACACAGTCCCAGATGAGTCTGTGTCTGGAAGCTCTCTCGTTTTGGTTTTGATATCCAAGGGGCGGTATCAACGGGCGCAGACCGAAATGCCTCTGGACTCGGTTGTATTGAATTGGATGGATGCAACCAATCAGAGCAGAGAAAAGTAATCTTGGTTGTTTAAGAAGGTGCCTCAACGTTGCTCCTCTGTACGGTCATCTTATACCTGCCCCATATCAGGGTCATCTTATACCTGCCCCATATCAGGCTCATCTTGTACCTGCCATAGCTTGTACATGCCGTACCATATCAGATAGATGATTGATTGGCCCGGCACTTGTTATGCTAGAATGGGAGGGTGGCCCGGGCGGTCCAGGGCGGCCGGGGCCACCTGCCAGAGCAGGTACCCATTAGCTGGCACACTAGTCAGGTTCCCAGGGTAACCGTCCACATGGGTTTGACCTGAATTTATCATAAGGTACCTGTTGACATTTTTCATTTACTTAAAAAAAAATAAATAAAAATCCCCCTCCCTTCAAGCTCATTCTCAATTTGTGATGACACTGATCTCATTTTCAGCAGGGAACATTCCATCCCACAACATGCTTGTAGAATCAGGATTAGATGATGTACACTCCCCTCCCCCCTCCCACAGACACACACACACACACAGACAGACAGACAGTACAAGGACAAGGGGAGGTCATATTCCTGTTGCTGACCTGCATTTCCTGTGCCGTCATTCTCCTTCCTGTTTGAGGGGGATCAGGGTATGTGTGTTCTGATCATGGGAGGTCTTGGTACTACAGTCAGGGAGCTGTGAGGCGGTCGCTGTGCTTTAGTCTTAGTGGGAGTGTGTGTGCTGCTCGTGCAAGCCACAATGTGCATGTTTGTGTGACATTAGGCTGTTTAAAACCACTTGTGTTGTTGACTTTCCCTCGTTAAGTGACAGGGTCCATGTTTGGATTTCTCATCTAAAGGAGAGACCAGTGAATATACTGTTTTCTGTTTGTCCAACTGAAGAACCAAATGTCAGATCAGGCGACTGAAAGTGAAACACGGAAGAATGGAAGAAACGGTCTCCTCCTCTGGACTGAGCTCCTCTTATCGTCCTGATTCCAGAACAGCAGAGGGGTGACCCAGAGCAGAGGGGTGACCCGAAGCAGAGGGATGACCCGGAGCAGAGGGGTGACCCGGAGCAGAGGGGTGACCCAGAGCCAGGCTCTTCCAGGGAGACAGGAGAAGGTGACAGGAAGGTCTCACTGTTGCTCCTCCTGGCCTCCCTGCTCATTACCCAGGATGCTTTGTGTGAAGGGTCACAGTAAACAAACAAGGCTTTCTAACGCGCTGCAAGCGTTGGGGCCCAGAGCACGCAAGCAAGCATGCTGATTTGAATTGTAATTAGAGGGAGGATATTGGTGTAGGAAGTGAGCCAATGACATGAAGTGCTTCTGTCCTCCCCCCTTCTCTCTCTTCTTTTGATCTCTTTGTTTTCACACCCAGCCCAGCGCTCTTAGGAGAGGGTGTTCGTGATCGTGGCGGCTCCAGTGAAAGAGCCGTCACTTTCCATGACTGAGCGTCCAATGACGACCAGAGCTGGAGCAGAGTGCTAATGGTGTGACCGCTGAATGGCCCCCTGAACTCTGGGAATCCCAGGGTCATGACCCCGTACCCTGAGACCAGTGGCGTAACTATAGGGAGTGCAAGGAGTGCAGCTGCACTAGGGCCCGTGGCGAAAGGGGGCCCGTCCTCGATCTCACCGTAAAAGTGAGACAACCTGACCGGGCAACTTCAGGCAATCTGACCGGGCCCCTTGCACCGCTGTGATACCGCAAATTGAGGTTCACATATGATCCAGTCTTATCAATTCGCAAACATTTCTCAATTATGGTGTCAGTTATTCAGAATTATGAGCTATCACCTGCCCAATAAACATTTAAAAACAGTCAGTGTTAACAACAGCAAATAATTAATTTTTCCTCATTTGCCTTTTGCTGAATTAAACAAATGTCGTTTTTATTAAGTAATATTGCCCTCGAAAAATAGCAAGGATGTCTGGGTAATATTGTTGTCAAAGATTCCCGCCCACCCACACACGATTGTTCCCATCCAGTTGTTGGAATACCACAGACAGTTGTTGTTGGGATACTACAGTTGTGTTGCATTAGCGTTTTGAAGCGAATTAGGCTACCCCATGCCATGCCCTTTAACATAAAAGTGGCTCCAGAAAGCGGCAGGAACGAAAAGAGCAAGATGTAAGGGTGGCAAAGCTGTCAAAACTATCCTCATTTGGATTGTGGCGAAGCGTGTTGAAGAGGACGCTACGTCTGACCCCCAGCCCGGCAACAGCAATGAGTGTGAAACTCAGCCACCAGGGTAGGCTAATAATTACATAACGTTTACTGTCTGGTGTATGCAGTTGACATGGCTATTAAACGTCATAAAAATGCACATATAGGCCTAGGCTACCAGGCAGCGGCCAGGTTAGATATAGTAAACTATGTTCAGGATGTAGTCGGAAAATAGCTAAAGCTAGATAGACTAAATGTAAACTAGCATATCTAACGAACATAAAATCAAATATTCACCATCGAAGTGACAGTTTGTTTTTTAATAGTACCCAGATAGCACACATGACAGATCGAAACGTCATTCATAACGTCGGATAAGCGTTGGTAAATGATCAGATTTTCTTCTCATCTCTGTGCTCTATTTCAAACGTCGCAGATATGTCGGCTCATGACTGACTGTTCCATTATGCTCATTCCATGTTGTAGCAAGCATAATCTAGAGCCAGAGACTCGCGAGTCAGAGCCGTTCACTTTTGAAAACAGTCATCTATCTTCACATAGAAGGAGCAGTCGTTACCCTTAATTGTACATCATGAGTAGCCTAAATTTCCTTGCGCATCGCTAAACTGAAAACTCAATAATTTCGCCTGACGATAGGTTGGTAAGGGGCCCGTTGGTGAGATCTGCACTCGGGCCCGCCAAGTCCTTGTTACGCCGCTGCCTGAGACCCTGGAGCAGGGTTCTCATCCTCCAAGAGGTTGCTGGTTCAGACACCCCTGAACGTCCCTTTGGATCAAACCAAGTGCTCACATTACGTCACTGTTAATACAACTGATGCCTTTTGAACTCCGTAACAATCAGACTGAGCCCCCCGTCGTCAGCACTGCCCCCCCCCCCTCCCCCTTCACAGAGAGCGTGCAGCGTATCATTACACTCTGAGAGGACGGACGACAGGATGATTACAGGTTTGATGTCGTCTCCCAGCTCCTCCAGGCTCTGTGTTAACAACCTCATCTTATCATGAACACATCTCAGCCCCTGGCTGGTCACCTCTGTCCTGCTTGTCAGCACATCTCAGTGTGACGGCTTTAGCATTTCATTTTCCCAACTCTCTCTCTCTCTCTTTCATACATCTCTCTCTCCATCTCATACTACAGAGGGATAACTGTTCTCAATATTTTCACTGTAGCCTGAGTAGAAATGACACAAATACATTTGGTCATGTTGAAGTGTCACGTGATGTGTTCCAAACATTTCGGCCAATCAAGGGACAACCTGCAGTCAGATGAATCACATCTCCGTGACTTAATCACACTAAACTACACCAGCTGAAGTGAGACGGCACCAAACTCTCATTCACTTCTTCGGTTGACTAACATTCTCCACTTGGACCCTCTCTGGACTGGTGTCTCCTTGGAGTCAGGTCTGACTGGTGTCTCCTTGGTGTCTCAGGTCTGACTGGTGTCTCCTTGGTGTCTCAGGTCTGACTGGTGTCTCAGGTCTGACTGGTGTCTCCTTGGTGTCTCAGGTCTGACTGGTGTCTCCTTGGTGTCTCAGGTCTGACTGGTGTCTCCTTGGTGTCAGGTCTGACTGGTGTCTCCTTGGTGTCTCAGGTCTGACTGGTGTCTCCTTGGTGTCTCAGGTCTGACTGGTGTGTCCTTGGTGTCAGGACTGACTGGTGTCTCCTTGGTGTCTCAGGTCTGACTGGTGTCTCCTTGGTGTCTCAGGTCTGACTGGTGTCTCAGGTCTGACTGGTGTCTCAGGTCTGACTGGTGTCTCCTTGGTGTCTCAGGTCTGACTGGTGTCTCCTTGGAGTCTCAGGTCTGACTGGTGTCTCCTTGGAGTCTCAGGTCTGACTGGTGTCTCCTTGGAGTCTCAGGTCTGACTGGTGTCTCCTTGGAGTCTCAGGTCTGACTGGTGTCTCCTTGGTGTCTCAGGTCTGACTGGTGTCTCCTTGGTGTCTCAGGTC
This sequence comes from Hypomesus transpacificus, assembly GCF_021917145.1. Taxonomy (NCBI): domain Eukaryota; kingdom Metazoa; phylum Chordata; class Actinopteri; order Osmeriformes; family Osmeridae; genus Hypomesus; species Hypomesus transpacificus. The sequence goes on along the minus strand of NC_061082.1, from coordinate 1,187,891 downwards.
TGACTGGTGTCTCCTTGGTGTCTCAGGTCTGACTGGTGTCTCCTTGGTGTCTCAGGTCTGACTGGTGTCTCCTTGGTGTCTCAGGTCTGACTGGTGGGTTGGACTGGGTCCCTGCGCTGGATCAGGATGGCTGAGCAGCTTGTTGACATCAGATGGCAAGGGAACTCTGCACCAACACATTAGGCTCAAGCAGAAAGCCTGCCAAGCCTGCATTGGGCACGCACAGAGCAGCAAAACAAACAGCCCTAAAGCAGGGCTTCTCCACCCCCTGTCCCCCCCCCCCCCTCCCCAGGCTGACGAGGAGAACCACCCCATGGATTAACACATTAAACGGGAATTTGCAAAACTTCGGAGGACAAGAGGAAAGAAATAGTTATGTTTTTCTCCGTAAATCAGAAGGTGAAAGTCGACCGAAGTTCGTTATGTACATTTTCCATCATGAGAGTGAAACACACACACGTACGAACGCACGTAGGGCAGATAATTATAATCATAATAACGCAATTCACTCAGCATCAGATGGAAGGTAATCCTCTGCAAACCCTCTAAAACCTGAGTGAACGAGCGTTATTACAGATAATCCTCTTTTTGGTTACATGACATCATCACTGTGCGACTGTCCGCTCCCAGCTGTCCAACACACATCACTCATTGATCCCAGTTCTTGCTCATGTTATTGTCTCTGTTTCCTTATCTGCGAGTCTCAGTGAGCAGTCTGTGGCAGATGCCTATCCGACCTCCCTCACACACCCTCCTGCAACAGAACGGAACTCACCATGTCTGTGCCTATCAAATCCACACACCCACACCCAAAACTGCCCTCACCCCTTTCCCCTGATTAGCCTCTCAGCACCTTGAGAGAAGGCCCTCTCCTTTTTCACCCCTCTGGCAGGCCTCGCCTGCCCAGCACGGCTGGGGCTGAAGTTAACCGCATCGGGGGGATAAAGAGGCTGTCTGGGAAGGTACAGTATTGACGTCAGACAGACCCACATGTGGGGAATTCTTGGATAATTACCGGGAATGTGCTGGCTTGGTGTAAATGCTGTTGCTCACTGGGCGCGTTCCAGAGGCAGTGTTTTGTTTTGTCAGTTTGGATCTCCTCCATCTCAACCATCCCTCCCATTCCTCCTCGTCCGCTCCTCACTCAACATTTTTGCATGGTAGTTTGGATTCAGCAAGACCCAAACCCTCCTTTTTTGTCTGCACACACACATAAAGACACTAGAACAACTCCCTCTCACTTTCAAACTGGCCTGTGAAAACAGAGTAGAGGAAGTTGTGCAAGAACAGATTCCTGCTCACAACCTCCACCCCCCTGGACTAGCCTGTCTGTGGGGCTTCAGGTTCAGTCACCTCCACCCCCCTGGACCAGCCTGTCTGTGGGGCTTCAGGTTCAGTCACCTCCACCCCCCTGGACTAGCCTGTCTGTGGGGCTTCAGGTTCAGTCACCTCCACCCCCCTGGACTAGCCTGTCTGTGGGGCTTCAGGTTCAGTCACCTCCACCCCCCTGGACTAGCCTGTCTGTGGGGCTTCAGGTTCAGTCACCTCCACCCCCCTGGACCAGCCGGTCTGTGGGGCTTCAGGTTCAGTCACCTCCACCCCCCTGGACCAGCCTGTCTGTGGGGCTTCAGGTTCAGTCACCTCCACCCCCCTTGGACCAGCCTGTCTGTGGGGCTTCAGGTTCAGTCACCTCCACCCCCCTGGACCAGCCTGTCTGTGGGGCTTCAGGTTCAGGTCAGACAGCTCTGGGGTGTTACAGCTGTCATGAATCACTGAAACATAGTTACAGTCTTCACAAACCCCGACTGGAAGAAGGGTTTGTTTGTGGACATTACCTTCATTAAAAGGTTTTGTTCTGTAATAATACAGTAAAACCTAAGTGACTTTGTGATGTTGTGAAGCAGTGTGGCGGTGATCTGGGTCGCAGTGATGGATCCTCACCCAGCAGGGTCCCTATAGGCCCCACCCCTGTCCTGTCCTCTAGAAACCACCAACTCTGCTGGCTGTGAAGGGTGGATCTCCAAAAGAAGTCATCACCTAGCCTGGGTAAGGAACAGGGCTTGTTTAGCCTGGGTAAGGAACAGGGCTTGTTTAGCCTTGGTAAGGATCAGGGCTTGTTTAGCCTGGGTAAGGAACAGGGCTTGTTTAGCCTGGGTAAGGAACAGGGCTTGTTTAGCCTGGGTAAGGAACAGGGCTTGTTTAGCCTTGGTAAGGATCAGGGGTTGTTTAGTCTGGGTAAAGATCTTGCGATTCCTTGCGTGTGGATTCCTGTTCCCCTTGCTCACCCCCAGAACCCCTGAAGCTGTGGGTCACTTTGACGCCCCCCCCCCCCCCCCCCTTATCCTCAAACCAACACACACACACACTCTTTTAGTTATAATTATAAACACAGCTCCAACCAGAGGAGGTCATCCAAGTATTATCAGTGCTTACATCAGTGCTGCATCCTCTACATATTTTGTAGTGTCCTCATCTCCCCTCCCCTCCCCTCAGAAGATCTCTGGCAGCCAGCTGTTCAGGTTGTTTTCCTTCCGTCCCCTGGGAGAACCAGTGTTCTGGACACTCCAGTCCTGCTCTCTGTGCAGCACAGCTCAGGGTTGGAGCGGAGCATTCTCTCACAATGTCGTTAGACCTGTTGACTTGGACTGCCTTTGTTAAGATGTAGCTTTAAGGCATGTTTTCTCCCAAGAAGGGTTTGTGAGTCTGTCTACTGGCTTGTGTGTGTGTGTGTGTGTGTGTGTGTGTGTGTGTGTGTGTGTGTGTGTGTGCAGCCCTCCAGCCGGGCTAGTGGACTGGCAGCTTACAAATGGAACTACTGAAACGGAGAAAGGTGGATTTCTAGGAATGCTGTTTCTAATTACGTTTCTACTGAATTTCTACCTTTCTGTAAACTTCTGTAAACTGGAGATGCAGTTTCACTTCTGGTAACATGGTGCAAAATACAGTTTCAGAGTTATCTGTTAACGGTGAGAATTTGCGTGTTTGAGCCGAGCAGACCCGAGCAACCTGAAGCAGGTGATTGTGTGGGGTGTTTGTCAGGCAGCAGAACAGTGTTCACCTTGGAAATGGAGGTGATGAGTCACACTTCCTGTGTGTTACAAAGAGGTGAACTTAACTAATGACATGATTCACTCCACAAACATTAATACACACGCGCACACACACACACAGCTTCTGACGTATACAGGCACACAAACAGATCTCTGACTGCACATGCATTCATTCAGTTCATTCAGAATTCTGTCTGCCTTCTAAAGGTCAAAGGTAGCTCAGGAACACACTGTAAACAGGCTCAGTAAAGCCAGTAATGTGACTTGTTATATTTTCCCCTCATGCATGACATTTGTGTGTGGACGTGTTTTTTAAAGAATCTGCTCCTGGATGCTCGTGTGCGTCCGTGTGTGTGGTTGTTGCTTTGTTAAAAACAACGCAGTACCGAAGGTGTTGTGTCAGAAATCCCCCGGCAGGATGGCTCTTGTCAGGATATCACACCTGAGCTGGTGCTACGCTCGTGAAGTTGGACTTCATCCTGAGGGAACAGGGATGTTTACTGTCGCTTCTGATCCTCTAACGCTTCCAAACAAGATATATTCTCGGTGTGTTTATCCCCTTTCTGCTTGTGGCCTGTGGCACTGTGTGGTCTCTTGTGTGGCTGTGCTGTGGTGGTCTAGCGAGGGGAACCATGTTCAGCTGACACAAAAATACAGACCCTCACAGCAGTCCATCTCTCCAGGAGACACCACCCACCCTGTCCAGGAGACACTAACCACCCTGTCCAGGAGACACCACCCACCCTGTCCAGGAGACACCAACCACCCTGTCCAGGAGACACCACCCACCCTGTCCAGGAGACACCAACCACCCTGTCCAGGAGACACCACCCACCCTGTCCAGGAGACACCACCCACCCTGTCCAGGAGACACCAACCACCCTGTCCAGGAGACACCACCCACCCTGTCCAGGAGACACCAACCACCCTGTCCAGGAGACACTAACCACCCTGTCCAGGAGACACCACCCACCCTGTCCAGGAGACACCAACCACCCTGTCCAGGAGACACCACCCACCCTGTCCAGGAGACACCAACCACCCTGTCCAGGAGACACCACCCACCCTGTCCAGGAGACACCAACCACCCTGTCCAGGAGACACTAACCACCCTGTCCAGGAGACACACCCTGTCCAGGAGACACTAACCACCCTGTCCAGGAGACACCACCCACCCTGTCCAGGAGACACCAACCACCCTGTCCAGGAGACACCAACCACCCTGTCCAGGAGACACCACCCACCCTGTCCAGGAGACACTAACCACCCTGTCCAGGAGACACCAACCACCCTGTCCAGGAGACACAACCCACCCTGTCCAGGAGACACCACCCACCCTGTCCAGGAGACACCAACCACCCTGTCCAGGAGACACCACCCACCCTGTCCAGGAGACACCACCCACCCTGTCCAGGAGACACTAACCACCCTGTCCAGGAGACACCAACCACCCTGTCCAGGAGACACCAACCACCCTGTCCAGGAGACACCACCCACCCTGTCCAGGAGACACCAACCACCCTGTCCAGGAGACACCAACCACCCTGTCCAGGAGACACCACCCACCCTGTCCAGGAGACACTAACCACCCTGTCCAGGAGACATCAACCACCCTGTCCAGGAGACACCAACCACCCTGTCCAGGAGACACCACCCACCCTGTCCAGGAGACACCAACCACCCTGTCCAGGAGACACCACCCACCCTGTCCAGGAGACACCAACCACCCTGTCCAGGAGACACCACCCACCCTGTCCAGGAGACACCAACCACCCTGTCCAGGAGACACCACCCACCCTGTCCAGGAGACACTAACCACCCTGTCCAGGAGACACCAACCACCCTGTCCAGGAGACACAACCCACCCTGTCCAGGAGACACCACCCACCCTGTCCAGGAGACACCAACCACCCTGTCCAGGAGACACCAACCACCCTGTCCAGGAGACACCACCCACCCTGTCCAGGAGACACTAACCACCCTGTCCAGGAGACATCAACCACCCTGTCCAGGAGACACCAACCACCCTGTCCAGGAGACACCAACCACCCTGTCCAGGAGACACCACCCACCCTGTCCAGGAGACACCAACCACCCTGTCCAGGAGACACCAACCACCCTGTCCAGGAGACACTAACCACCCTGTCCAGGAGACACCACCCACCCTGTCCAGGAGACACCAACCACCCTGTCCAGGAGACACCACCCACCCTGTCCAGGAGACACCACCCACCCTGTCCAGGAGACACCACCCACCCTGTCCAGGAGACACTAACCACCCTGTCCAGGAGACACCAACCACCCTGTCCAGGAGACACCACCCACCCTGTCCAGGAGACACCAACCACCCTGTCCAGGAGACACCACCCACCCTGTCCAGGAGACACTAACCACCCTGTCCAGGAGACACAACCCACCCTGTCCAGGAGACACAACCCACCCTGTCCAGGAGACACCAACCACCCTGTCCAGGAGACACCACCCACCCTGTCCAGGAGACACCAACCACCCTGTCCAGGAGACACTAACCACCCTGTCCAGGAGAAACCAACCACCCTGTCCAGGAGACACCACCCACCCTGTCCAGGAGACACCACCCACCCTGTCCAGGAGACACTAACCACCCTGTCCAGGAGACACCAACCACCCTGTCCAGGAGACACCAACCACCCTGTCCAGGAGACACCACCCACCCTGTCCAGGAGACACCAACCACCCTGTCCAGGAGACACCACCCACCCTGTCCAGGAGACACCAACCACCCTGTCCAGGAGACACCAACCACCCTGTCCAGGAGACACCACCCACCCTGTCCAGGAGACACCACCCACCCTGTCCAGGAGACACCAACCACCCTGTCCAGGAGACACCACCCACCCTGTCCAGGAGACACCAACCACCCTGTCCAGGAGACACCACTCACCCTGTCCAGGAGACACCAACCACCCTGTCCAGGAGACACTAACCACCCTGTCCAGGAGACACCACCCACCCTGTCCAGGAGACACCAACCACCCTGTCCAGGAGACACCACCCACCCTGTCCAGGAGACACCACCCACCCTGTCCAGGAGACACCAACCACCCTGTCCAGGAGACACCACCCACCCTGTCCAGGAGACACTAACCACCCTGTCCAGGAGACACCAACCACCCTGTCCAGGAGACACAACCCACCCTGTCCAGGAGACACCACCTACCCTGTCCAGGAGACACCAACCACCCTGTCCAGGAGACACCACCCACCCTGTCCAGGAGACACTAACCACCCTGTCCAGGAGACACCAACCACCCTGTCCAGGAGACACAACCCACCCTGTCCAGGAGACACCAACCACCCTGTCCAGGAGACACCACCCACCCTGTCCAGGAGACACCAACCACCCCTGTCCAGATGGTCAGATGAGGAGGTGTTACCTCAGCTGCTGCTGGAACGCAAACTAGTTCTCATTTTTTTATTTTAGTGACGGCATTTAATTGTTGACGTTATCCCTTTACCAAGAATTTTCAGAAAGCCCACCACAAATGTCATAAACAGATTAGACCGTTCTGGAGGAAAATAAAATGTTAAAATCTAATCTTAATCCAGCTCTGGTACTGGTACTGGCTTCCAGTGTCCTCTCTCTGCTAGGAGTCGTACCAGTTGTTGATCCACTCTTCCTGGTGACCCTGACATGTGCTTCATCTAATCAACACATTCCAGAGCTCTCCCCCTCTCCGCTCTGGTCTTCTGCACGCCTTATCCCTGGATACCCACTCTGGACCTCATCCTCTCTGGACCTCATCCTCTCTGGACCTCATCCTCTCTGATGGATGATTCCTGGAGTTACGGGCCAAGCCAAGTCTGCCATTCGGCTCGTCATCAACATGCCCGTTCTGGTTGGTTTGTCAAACCACAGTTTCCAAAATCAATGAGTGTTTCCTCTCTGTGTCACGCACACCGACCAGAACTGGCATGTTACCGGTGGATTGTAAAAGGGTTGTGTAATGCTGCTGGAAAACGAGATGGTATCGGCAAGACGGTATAAGGCAGTAACTAAGTAAAGGTGGAAATATATAGATTTATATTTGACTAAATTAGGTTTGGTAAGTTGTCAAGGAAACATGTAGGTCATTAATGACATTTGCGGCAGCAGAGTACAGCCGGGCCTGGGCCCTGTATGAGAACTGGAGCCACTAAGCTGGTGGAATTGCCACGTTGGCACCACGTTCTGGTCGGTGCAGGAAAGCTGGAAGGGTTGCAGTTCTGTCTTCAGACGCCGGCTGGCATCTTTGGCATGTCCTCAGCGTGGAGGTGGTGCCTGGAGGCTGGCTCGGGCTGCCAGGAGGGCAGGCCGGGGGCTGGTCCGAGGGGCCGGATGTAGGCTGGAGGTTTTGGCAGAGCAGAACTCCAGAGTCCTCTGGGGTGGAGGTGAGGAGGTGTGGAGGTGTGAAGGTGAGGAGGTGAGGAGGTGTGGGGGTGAGGAGGTGTGGTGGTGTGGAGGTGTGGAGGTGTGGTGGTGTGGAGGTGTGGAGGTGAGGAGGTGAGGAGGTGTGGAGGTGTGGAGGTGTGGAGGTGTGGTGGTGTGGTGGTGTGGAGGTGAGGAGGTGAGGAGGTGTGGAGGTGTGGTGGTGTGGAGGTGTGGAGGAGGCAGGGGAGAGGCAGGGGAGAGGGAGGGAACTGCTTGGCACCTTTGTGGTCTAGCAGGTGTGAGGTTGGACCACTGGAGTGTGTGTGTGTTCGTTTGCGGTTGCATGTCAATGTTTAATGAGTGTATGGTAGAAGGGGGTGTGGTGTGGTCCTGGCCTGGGCTACCTTCACCACCATGTGGTGCATATGGATGGATATCCACATGTATGTCTGTTCACACCCAGACAAGCGCTGCACCATATGCTCCAGTCACATGCACTGGGACACTTGGGAGCACATTGCCTGTGGGTGTGTTGTCTGGTGAGAGGGCGCATACAAGAAATACATCAGATGTTGTTTCTTTCCTCTTGTCAACCCCTCAGTTTCATATCAAGTTGACTCTGTCGGATGTGTTGTGCTGCAGACACCAGCAAGGTCCATACAAACACAATGAGATGCATTAGTATTCAGAAGAGAAGTCATAGTTATTCATTACAAGTGGTAATTAATGAGAATAAAAAGAATCTAGCAGACACATTCATCTCAAGCAACTTGGGAGTCCGGTGTCTGAGCGGTTAGGGAATCGGGCTAGTATTCAGAAGGTTGCCGGTTCGATTTCCGGCCGTGACAAATTACATTGTGTCCTTGGGCAAGGCACTTCACCCGACTTGCCTTGGGGGAATGTCCCTGTACTTACTGTAAGTCGCTCTAGATAAGAGCGTCTGCTAAATGACAATGTCAATGTAACCTGCAACCACTGAGAAAGAACCCAACTGGTAGCGTGCTTGTACGGTCCTGAACTACATGACTACAACCAGGGCTAGCCATTCTCACACTAACACTTTCCCGAGGTTTGACCACAGCTAGAGATTAATTATTAAGATATTTTATCCATCATAGTCTTGCACAAACTCTTATTTTAAAGACATGTCTTCTAACTTGGGGTATGGGCATTGCTCAGTTTGTGCCTTCAGATCGATGGGTCTCGGGTTCAAATCCCCCCTGTTGTTCTGCTCAAAAGCACAACGCCATGCTGGGCTCTGCCCCCTGCTTGAGCAATAACGGACATGCTGTGAAATTAGTTAGTGATAATACTGCACACACACACACACACAACTCAAGTCTCTGGTCTGGGGTAAGATCAGAAAGTGCTTAACTATCAAGACTACCAGTGTGGAAAACCAAAGGGATCCTGTTGCAGGAGGATTGTGGATCATTTCTCAAATATCTCTCTGTTAGTGTAACGTGTGTGTGTGTGTGTGTGTGTGTGTGTGTGTGCGCTCCAGTAAACGGTGTGTGAGTGCTTCTTTGTCCGGTGCCTGATAAGAGGTTCTCTCTTCAAGGCGTGTCTTTGTGCTGTGAGCCTCTTCACACATCACCCAGTCTCAGCTCACTGCTGGGTCTCTCTCTCTCTCTCTCTCTCTCTCTCTCTCTCTCTCTCTCCACCAAGAGACAGACGGGTCCTCCTCCGGCCCATCAGGCTCTGGTGTCATCTTTCTGCCATCTGCCACCTCCCTCTCTCCATCTCTCTCTCTCCATCCTTCTCTTTCCCCCCCCCTCTCTGCCACCTCCAACCCTCCATCTCTTTCTCTCCCTCTTTCTCCCCCCATATCCCACCACTACCCTCCCTTCATTCCTTCTGTCTCTCTCTGTGTCTATCTCTCTCTGTCTTGCTGCTAGTATCAGAACATTTCACTAACTGAGGGTTTGAGGGCCAAGGGGTGTGTGTGTCACCTGTACCTGGTGTGCTTTCTTTTGTGTGTGTGCTTGGTGATGCGGCACTATATGCGGTATATATATGTATATATATATATATATGCACGCACACACACATTTTCTGAAGAAGAGATTGTTTCATGTGTTTTCATAATCTTAGTGCAGCTGTCTGTTCAGACAGGCTGCGTGTGTGTGTGTGTGTGTTTGTGTGTGAGATGAATGTTTCTCTCCCTGCTCTCTGTCATGTATTAATCATGACCACAGTCTGGATAAGCTGAAAATAGCGCTGGGCACCCCAGAAAGGTGTGTGTGTGTTTGTGTTTGTATGTGTGTGTTTGTGTCATGCACTTGCTCATGTGTGACTGGCGCACATGCCCCTCCCCTCCCCTGGAGAGACTGATACTGCTGCGTCTCTCCTCTCACTTTGCCCTCCCTCCCTCCCTCCCTCCCTCCCTCCCTCCTTATGGTTGCCAGGTTTTTTGACAGGCAAGTAAAGACTGGAGCCATGGCACGCTCCAGAAGAAGAGGAAGGGAGAGAGAGTGTGCGTGTGTGCGTCCTACCCTCTCCTCCTCTTGTCTATTTATAGAGTGGTAAAGCTGCTGCAAAAGCCTTTTCATGTTCCCACTATAATTATGATTGTGTGTGTGTTCTAGTGTGCAGACATGACATGCAACATGGACTTTGTTTGCTGAAGCAATGGCAGAATATGCACTGTATCTGCCTGTGCCCAATCCAGACCTCTGCCTGTGCCCAATATTTTGACCTCTCTCTCTCTCCCCCCCCCTGCCAACAGTGAACCAATCATGTTTCAGTCATAGCAGAAACAGCTCTGATAGTACCTGGTACCAGCAGACTGTCAGCAGCTTCTGTCTACCTCTCCTTCTTTCTTCTCTTTCACTCAACAGTATTCTTCAGTTTCCTCTCTGCTCCGGCCCTGACATCACCTCTCCTCCTCCACCCCCCTCTCCTCCTCCACTCCCCCTCTCCTCCTCCACCCCCCTCTCCTCCTCCACCCCCCTCTCCTCCACCCCCCCTCTCCTCCTCCACCCCCCTCTCCTCCTCCACCCCCCCTCTCCTCCTCCACCCCCCTCTCCTCCTCCACCCCCCTCTCCTCCACCCCCGTCTCCTCCTCCACCCCCCTCTCCTCCTCCACCCCCCTCTCCTCCTCCACCCCCTCTCCTCCTCCACCCCCTCCTCCTCCACCCCTCTCCTCCTCCACCCCCCTCTCCTCCTCCACCCCTCTCCTCCTCCACCCCTCTCCTCCTCCACCCCCCTCTCCTCCTCCACCCCTCTCCTCCTCCACCCTCTCCTCTATCTCTCCTGTCCTTGGAAGATGGAGTGAGGGTCAGTTAGTGTGTAGGTTGCTCTGCGTGGTTAAGCCAGCGTGCTGCAGAGCGTGTTTGAGACAGCTTGTTCCCCCTCTCTGCCCCCTCCAGGTGGGCTGGGCCGGACAGAACAGACCCTGGACCTCCTCAAACCATCTGGACTCAACCTCATCCAGTCTGGTAGGAGCATGGCCTCTTTCCACCTCTCACCGGGGTCTCTCTCTCTGTGTCTGTGTGTGTGTCTGTGTGTGTGGTTACTTGGTCTGCTCTGTGTGTGTGGTTACTTGGTCTGCTCTGTGTGTGTGGTTACTTGGTATGTGTTTGTTGTGGGCCTCCAGAGCATGTGTGTCGCTGCTGGATTGCCTAGCAACGTGGAGGGATGGCTCTGGGATCACACACACCACCCCACACACACCACCCCACACACACCACCCCACACACACCAATATACACCCACAGACACACACACACATACATTACACGTGTTT